>NW_024881272.1:18655322-18770322 GCF_018691265.1 Tyto alba
ACCCATGACTTACATGTTACTTATTCTCCCTCATCCCTTCTAGCCCCACAGCCTCCAAACTGTAGGTTCTGTTGCATGGGTAGGCTTTGCAGTGAAGGGCACTTCAGTCTTGCCTTCTGTGTGTTGCCTCAGAGAGACTGAGGGATATTATTGTAGATGAAATAATGTACAGTGGTCCTTTGTTAGTTGGATGCCAAAATCCTGGACATGCAGCTGTTCCTGGCAGACCAGTGACTTGCAGCCCAGCCACAGCTGAGAGAATGAAACAAGTTTTTCATTTGATGAAAAATTCTTTCCTCACTGCTAAGATGCTGATCATCTGCCTGTGTTCAAGACCTATATTGTAAACTAGAGTTTCTTTATCTAGTTCCATATGTATTATACATTAATGAAAATTTGTGGTAAAAATGAGTCATTTTCTTAATACCTCTGAGGTCCAGGCTGTGATGGGCGCCAGTGAAATCATTGGTGATTTGGCAAGTGATTTCACTGAGAGGAAAACCAAATGGTATTTTCATGTCTCATGCCATATTGTGTGGTCTCCAGTTTTTATTGTGGATTTTGCAGACCACAGTAAAAATTGAACAAAGGTGTGCATTTACAACTTACTATGCCTAAACAAAGAGAAGGAAGGAGGAAAAGTGATCACCACTAATAAAAAACCTGAGCATAAATACATGGTGACACCTTTTTAAAGGGTTTTCACAGACCATGTTGAAAATGCTATGCTTGCTAGCAGAGCAGAGTAATGGAGGTACACTCTACAGATGGAGCTTCTAATCAGATTAGCAATAGAGCAGGTTGAAAAGTGCTTTGGAATAAAAGGCATTATATAAATGCAAGCCATTATCACTATGGGGGTATATTTTTCTCCTGATGTGTGTGCATAATTCCCTCTAGAGTTAATGGGAGATGCATGCATGCATTGAAGGGAGACTATACCTGGCAGTATGCTTCTTTTCTGCTAAAATAACTAGGAAGATAAAATTTGTTAGAGGGCAGAAAATGGTAGCTGAGCTGAATAAGGTATTCACTGAATACCAGTCAAACTGGTCTGCCGAAAACTTTGCCACTTTATTTCAAAAGCTGTACATTGTATCACAACGAGATAATGGCGTGATGGCAGTTAAAGTGATTCAACTAATAGAAGAAACAATGTAAAGTTGGCATATGCCATGCCCACTTGTAATTCAGGGCCATATTAGCAATTGATTGATTTGCTGAATTTTTAAAATGCCCCCAGTTAAATGTGTCAAGAATACACGTTTTGTAGTAAACATTCCTTCTAAGGATAAAATAAACATCCAAATGAGAAGTGTGGTATCGTACCCAATTCCTGAATCTTCCTTCCAGTATTTACACAACATCCAGGGAACAGAAATAACTGTCATCTTTCAGGTTTTCAATGTATTTTGGAGTCTTCTTGCATTACTTAAATGATCTCAAGTTGTTACTGAGCTGGTCAGTAAATAAGATGATCTGAGCCATACTGTAAAGCTGAAAAAAAATGCCACAACCGAGTCCGTAGCGGAAAATACTTTGAGGGAAACTTATGACATCTACTTAGATGCCAAATGTTCACTTAATTTATGATTGTTTTTACATGACTGGAAGTGACTGCATGCTCAGTTCCCTCCTATTGTCATTCTTCTAGTGCAAATCTGTTCTCATGCATTTTATTTTGAGTTGGACTCTAGCTCAGACAGCAAAGTTACCTGTTCTGTCTGTACCTTTTCACCCCAGCAGCCACCTCCTTGTCATGAGCTTCATTAGAATTACAGTCTAGAGCAGGATTCTGCTGCACAAAATCCTTCTCTGAGTCAGCACCTATGGCCATTACAAGCCCTACAACAGCTGCAATAATACCTCAGTGAGCCATTTTAACCTTTCAGAATAGCTGCACAACTGCCATTTGCTTTTATACCACACTAACTCTAAATAGAACATATTATTTCTATGAACCCTATTAGTAAGATGATTGAATTATAAGGAAACCAAAAACTATGCTGTCAAGAATGCTGGGCAGTTTTAATGTCAGAGGATGGTGGGGTGGGGTGGTGGTGCTGAGAAAACTGAACAGCTATAAGGTAAAAATACAAAGTACAATGGCATTTGAAGTAACACACATTTATTTTTATTCATTAAGTGTTTTTCTGGCTAACTCATTAGAAACCTCACTTCATCTACTATCCATTTTTGTCAATGTAAAACTTAAAAAAGAGTGATCTGTACAGATCCCCCAACATGTGTTTACCATATACCATGCATGATTACAACCACTCACAACAAGGTAAATGAGGGAAACTATTCCACTGGAGTCAGTGAAGTCACACTAGGCTAAATATGGTAGTCTAAAAAAATCTGAATCAGATCCATTGTTTACAGAATAACTTATTAGTATCTGTATGTTAAGGTTTTGTCAGGTGTTTCATTATAAATCCTCATTTTGGAAAGTTTAAAACTCCAGGGTAGCATTGTTTTAAATTACAGGAGCATAGATTTTACATAACTGTAATGCTTTTTTTTTTTTTTTTAATCCTATTCCTAAAAATTATCCTTATTCGTTCAAATTAAGTTTGGCATGCAAGCAAGCCATAATGAAAAACAATTGCCTTTTTTTGGGGGGGGGGGCGGGGAGGGAGGGGGAGAAATAAATATATATTTTAATACAGAACAGTTATTTCATTTTTTAAACTGTTTTCATATGCTTGGCACACTGAACAGCCATCATACTTTAAAATGCTGCCTTAGCAGAGAGTATGCCCAGTACCTGAATATATTCTAAGCCCTAGACTTCACAAGGCAAGCTGGTTCCCTCCTCTCCAAATATTAGCCCATGAAAAACCAATCTGCTCCTATCGGAAGCCATGTAGAAGCATTTCCAGTTGAGACTGACTTTGCAGAAGTCATCTTGGCTCAGCCACTTGGAGGCTCCATTTTGAGTTACCCACTAGAGGTGCCACCTGCAGACCACTGCGGCCCCTTCCCGTCTTGGCTGCAAAAATGTGCAAGATGCATGTTTAGCTCAGGCAAGTCTAAGCACTACATGGTAGACTGCTCTCTCAGGGAAGATAGTGTGTGGGTACCAGCTGTCAAACCCCAAATTGCTCCCAGCCAAATTTGGTTTGGAGATTACTATTTAGGTGCCAGATAATTATATTTAAACTTTAAGGACTCCCTTTCATGGCCATTGAACTTCAGAGGTGTATCTGTAGCTTTGTCATGATTTTATCTGGTTTTGCTATTCTTGACCATTTAACAGTCCTTTAACATTCACTTGGTGAGTACTTTACTCGAATACCTGTGATAGTAAGATGTTCATCATGAATTTTTGTCTGATCTGCTGAAATTCAAATTCTGGTTTAAAAATCTCATGAACAGACATGAGTAGCTGCAATAGTTCTTCCTGCTTTTGTATGTAAAAGCATAGGATTGTACATAGGTAGCATCCTTCCAAGCCTCAGGATCCCAGACATGTACCTTATATCCATGCATTTCAGCGTGCCAAAAACAAGAGAAAAGCTGGCACATAAACTTTCAAGGGGAACTGTGCCCATTGTGCAACTTCCCCTGTTTCATTAATCCCAACCAAACTGTTGCTCACCACTGGCAGTTCTTGCTTTGTGTTGGTTAAGAAACTGTTTTCCTAGAAAGTTGTACATGGTCTATGTGATGCACTGCAATAACCAGTGGCTCAGTTTGCTTTTTAATGTTATTGCATGATTAAATTAGTTTAAATACAAAAAGTTCAAATCACTTGTCAACTTCAGTGAACTGACAGATGCAAGTACATTTTCTGAGTAACTATTTGTTACACAGTAATGGTTTAACTTTAGAAATAAAACTTTCAGACCCAAACTGAACCCTGTTAGCAATACAGATTTTGTCTAACATACATAATGAAAACAGCAAATTAGGTCCCATGGCCATAAACCTCACAGAGGGAAAGCAAACAGAGCATGAATCAAAAAGCTTTAGAAGGCAGTAAACTATTGGTAACTTATAAATTAAGGCCAAAAAATCAAAGTATCAAACAAGTTTGGCTGTTAAAATCTGTGTAAATTTAGAAGAAGAAGCTGAATTCAAAACAAAATATGGAAGTGTAACACTCCTAGTTTAAAAGTTCCAGGTCAATGTAAGCTGTGACAGAAACACAGCCATCAAAAGTTAGATCAAATCTTGTTTTAACTCTTTCCGACTTCATCCTTCACTTGTGCAATTAATCAGGGCAGTACGGCGCATACAGCATTGACACCTCCCATGCTGTGTTTGGCCCTCTGCAATTCTGAAGGATAATGTCAGCCTTCACTTTTAATGTCTTGACCCTGTCTTGCTTATACCTTAGCCTGCAGGTATAGGAAAAACTGCATGGTTTTTTTTTTTTAATTTTGCCTTTTGTTAAAAAAAAAAAAAAATCATTAAAATCTTTAAAAAACTCTATGTTTTAAAATCCCCCAAATACCAGTTACTGACCTGATCATATAGGTGTAGGTTTTAAACACACATATTGACCTGATTAAGATAAAACCTATTTAGGGAGTTTTAAAATATATTTTACTGCATCACAGTCTATAAGAACCTCATCATATCCATTCATACTTAGTTGTTAAATACATGTTTATGCATTTTTAAGCAGCCGTTGTATGGCTCCTTTGCAATAAATGTGGCTATACTATTGACAAATTTGGCTTGTGGAGTTTCTGATCTCTAACAGATCTCTAGAGCTGGGTATTCTGCATGCTTAATAACCTTTATTCCATGGATTTAAATCACCAGAAAACTTAGCGCAGTAAAGAATAACAAGAGGTAAAATAATTTAAAATGTACATATGTCATTGAGCTTATATTTCAGCCTTGAGTTATTGAGTGCTTTCAAAAGAAACTACCAAAAGTATCCAAGTCCACTTAATAGACTGAGGTCCTGCAAATGCTTTTTATTTATAGGTGTACAAAACAAACTGCACAGCATGTTCATTACAGTTTGGATGGGGAGAGAGAAAGAATGGTGCCTTTTCAACATAAAAACAACCAAAAGGATTTTGTTTTTATCAATTTGTAAAAACTATTTGCTCTTAGGTGGAAAGTTTACATGCCAAGTTTCAGCTTGGAACTCATTTTTACGACTGAATTATAAAGCCCCTGAAAAGAGGGGTTTCAAGTAAGAATGCTGACACAACCTTAAATACAGTGGTGAGAAAGGAGCACTGTAATGCATATAACTTGTTTTTTCTCATTATTGCTTTCAAAGAAGCAGCTTGTTGCCTACCCTTAGGCATTAGTGTTTAAAACATGTCTCATCATACAGTCTTACTACCAGGTGTGTAGAAAAGACCTCATACGCACCCTTTTCTGAAATGAAATCAGTAACTGGCTCAGGTAGAGGACACTGAATTATTTCCTGATTTTTAATGGGATTTTTTAATCTGAGGCATACAGACTCACGTGGTTTGGGGGAAATAGAAAAGTGCATAGCGTATGTCTTAGCTGTTCTTTAAATCTTATTTTAGGCTATGGTCTGCCAGTAAAACTGAAAAAAAAAAAAAAAAAAGTAATGATGAGCTGCTTGTGCAGATTTAAAGTACAGTGCAAATTACTAGGAGAAGATGATGTGTAAGAATCTATATTGTTTTTGGCTATATTTATATCCTGACTTTTTAAGGAGGCTTATTAAGTGGTTTGCAGTGAAAAAAGCTTGCAACGTGTGTTACTGTAGGTGCGAGACTTTGTGCATTCTTTCATTAAGAAAAATATCTGATAAAGAATAGTTTTTCAGAAAGCTGAACCAAATAAAGTACAAGCGGTTCAAACATGAAAATGCTTTAAAACTTTTTCAAAACTTTGCTAAAAGTTAACCAGTGAGGCAAACCAAATTCAACAAACAGAGACACCATAGGGTGGCTACCTCCTTGTTGAACAAATCAATTAAATATACACTATACAGACTCTTTACAATGCATAATGTTGTTTTTGTGTTGAAGCAGCATTACATAACTGAAGAAATCCCTGGGAGGGTACATAGGCCAATTTAAGTTATGAGTTTTTTATAGCATCAGCAGCTACACTAAAGAACAACTCAGAAAATGTGAGATGTTAAAGGGAAGGGAGGGACAGGGCTCCACTGTTTTCAGTGCTGCTCAGGCTTGGGCTTTATTTGCACCTTAAAATCTTTACCTGGCCGTGATCTGTTGTTCCATTACTGGAGGGCAAAAATGGGAGGAATTGTCTGGGCTAAATTGCAATTAGGCAGCCCTGAGAGAGGCTGGCACCAGTTAACTTGGGATATTGGAGTGAAAAGGCCCGTAATCAGCCTTCGGTCATGTAGAACAATGCATAAAATTAAATTGACATTAATGAATAATTGTGTAATGAAAATGGAAGAGGAGAGTTAATTGCATGTTACAGTGAGTGTAATGCCTAGATAACCTTGCATTTAATGCTATTCTTAGCCTGGCTGCCAAGACTTCTACAGAGCCTCTCTCTGCAGGAAGTCATTAAAGCTGTGAGTAGATAATGCAGGCTCAGTGAAACCTAAGTGGCAACAATATAACAAGAGTTTCTTTCAGACCTTAGTGTTTTCAGAAAAAAAAGGGCATGTTGAGGTAATTTGTACACATCGGAATGAAAACAGGAAACTCAGAGCAATCTATTTGTAGTTTGTCCAGTTCCACAGAATTTTCAACTATTGTTGAAACCAAAGTCAATTCATATAATCAAAGACAAGACTAACCATCGGTGCTTGCAACACAGTAAGCATCCAGCTGTCTACAGCTAAAACTTTGTTTTGTTAATCACCTAGTACAGCCAAGGATACAAAACACTTGACCTTAGACATAAGACAACGGTGTGAGACATCTTCAGCACTATCCTATTGACACAGCTGGTTTGTGCTGATAAATAAGACTCCAGAAAACCAGAATTAAAAAACTTGGTCTGTTTTCTGTGTCTTTGAAGATCACAAAGAATAACTGTTTATATGTGCCTGGATATTTCCCAAAACATTTAAATGGGTATTCTCTATAAAACGAACTTCACTCTCCATGTTTCTCTTTGTAGGATTTTTTAAATCAGATTTCAGAATAAGGTGTTTGTTTGTTTGTTTTTAACCTTTTGAATGTCTCAGGAGAGTTTACTTCAACGGAGATACTTGGTTTTGCCTTAGGGACATTGGTTGCCATCATGATGTTGTATTGATTACGGTGGGATTGTCCTTCAATGATATGACCCTGCTTATAACGTAGACCTGGCAGTTACAAGGACTGGAAGAAAGCTTGCCTCATGAAAACCAACCAACCTCAAAACAAACAATCAAAAATCCTTAAAAGTAAACATTTTCAATGTGTATGATTTTGTAGATGCTTAAAATACACATTTACATTTCCATAATTAAAACCTAAATCATTGTCATAAAGTCAGTCGCTTATCTTTGGTGAGATTACCTCTACATTATGATTATTTTTTTAAAGATGAGTGTGAGAACTTAGTTCAGCCAAAGATGGCTTTTTGTTTGGAAAAATTATTATATTCAGAAGGCTATTCTCTGCTTGTTAACACTGTACACACTCATCTACTTTGGCGATGTGTATTCTGTAGTTTATGTGTTACAAAGTGATACAAAGAGAAGCATCCTGTTACATTTTGAGTCTTGACTGAGATGTGACTAACTCATCATTTAGATGAAATATGTGAGCATTTGGATTCAGTCTCCATGGACAGGCTTTTGACTTGCAGTCATCCACTAAAATGCCTCCAAGGAGAGCAAGGAGGAGAATGCTGCTTGCTTGGATGATCTTGCCTGTTGGGAAAGCTAAAAACTTGCCATCTTATTCCTGCAGTTATGTCCTTATATGCTTTGAAAATGGTACAGGGAGTTCATGTTACTGCTAAGGGTAGTATAAACCCATCATTGGCTGGGATCCTGACTCCATGGATGTGAACATGAGACTTGACAGAAACTGTAGTGGGGAATTTCATGGGCTGTGGCTACATCTGAACCATGGCTGCAGACAGCCTCTTAAAAAATAAAAAAAACAGACAGCTGGACTCATCAGTGGTGCCCTGGTCTTTACCTCTTCCACTCAGTTAACAGTATTTCACAGAAGCCTGTGGCTAAAAGGCAGGACGAACCAAAAAGGCTTTTGGAAACTACAAACTGTTAATAAATATTAGGTGGTGATGAGAGTTGTCTGTGAAAACGAAAGGCAGCAATATGTCTGCAAATTACATGTTTTTTCCAGTGCATAAATGATCTGTGGACCTCACTGTAACAAGATAACATAGATGAAGACTGTAACAGGTTTCAGAAAAGGTTTTAGGCATGAGTACAGGGCAGTGAGAACATGCACAATTAAAATTAATAACATTACTAGAAGTTAAGAGAAACTTCCTGTTTCTGAAGGCCCTTCCACTGCTGCCTGCCCCTGGGCTTCTTGCAGCCTCCTGGGGGGTGGCCGATGCTGACCAGTACCAGAGGGGGCTCCTGGACTAGCTGGAGCGCTACTTTTTCTGACATTACCATCCCTTTGTTCCTGTTCCATGAATTGGCTCCTTCCCATAATACACATCAGAAATACAAATCTATTACTGCATAGTGTGGCCATCACTGTATGAAAATGTCCGTCACTGAGGCGGACCAGATAATTTAAACTGTGACATATTCTCTCAGCCATTTTTATTGCAACAGTTGCATTTTCACCTTACTTGTAAGGCTGAGGAGCCCTTCAGCAGCTTCTTCCTGTCCCACATAGCCAGTACATTTGGCAGATACTCTCTGTTCTCTATCTGCTTAGACGACCTTCTTGTTCACAACTTACTAGAACCTCTCCTATTTTTGTGCAGTTACAATTACGTTTCCAGCACACCCAGCCAGGGTGATGGTAACTCAGATTAAAACAAAACTCGTGATTATTTTCTGCTAAGCTGCTGTGCATGACAGCAAAGATACTTTGTCCAGTGTGCTTAATAGTTTGTGCATTTATGATCTGTACATTTCTTTCTACTTACTATGCTATATCCTGAATGTTATGGAAATTGGCTTCACATAAAATGGAGCCAAAGTTTTTGAATGTAAGTGTCTAAATGTAGTCATGGATATAAGTAATCTGTTTATAATGAGAACAACTTTGAAAGCAATCCACTTACTGTTTCATGATTTCAGTGGACTATTCAGATTTTCTGGATATGCTCTGGGTCATGCAATGCCCTGTTGAGTGCATTTGCTATACAATACAATACAGGGATGCTTGCTATTAAGAATATCAATGTAGCATGGATGAGACGGTTGATATATCCACATACTACACAGGGGCCTGTGGGTAACAAGGACAAATGCCAGTGGTAAATCAAAGCTTGTGTGAGTACTTACACTTGCAAAAGAGCAAGTGTAAAATGTTGCCTTAGTGTTGGCACTAATGGTTTCACAGAGAGTGTGAACAGGGATAAATACAGACTGGTCTAAATGAGGGCTGTGCGGCCTTGTGACTACAGTTGTGTCAGGTGATGCGGGCCCACGTGCCACCCTAACCAGCGCTCAAGGGGAGCACAAAAGTCTTCTTCCCTTGCTCTCACAGATACTAGAACATCCATGCTCTGAGAGTGATTAGAAAATCAGTTCAGCTGAATCCCATTTTAAACTTCAATTGGAAATCAACTCCAAACTATCCCTGGTACTGGATTGATACTTAGATTTTGAACAACGTACCTTCTTTCGGTTTCTGCTTATACTTCACCTGCTACTTAGTGTGATGCGTTATATAAATGGCTTTTTTTTCATTGCTCTGAGACAGTTTTCCAACATGTGTCTAGGCTCTATTCTTCATTCATTGTTCCAATGGAATGAACAAGCTAGGAGAACTGTATTATTTTCCTTCCTTAAGCTGCCTAGCATGTGTTTTAATCTGTTCAAACAACTGAGCACATAATTGTCACATCAGATTCCCTGAGATTGAAAGAAAGTGGAGAAACAGCTAAACTTCAGCCCTCTGCTACTCATTCCCTTCCGTGGTAACTGCTATAAGGAAAATGGAACAATGAAGTCACTTTAAAGTCTTTCCCTTTTTTATCTCTTTAGGGGAGTATTAATTTTTTAGTTTCATTTTCTGCATTCTTCTCTCCCAAATTCAAGAATTTCATATAGTTTGGTAAGGTGGCATTCACTGCCTTAAAATATGTGGATGTGAGTCCATTTTTACTGTTTGTTTTGTGCTAGTACCAGTACATTAGCCTCTGTGGATTTTGTTAATCCAGATTTACTTGTGTGAGAGTTGACTGTGACCCAGAATGTGCCTCATGCAGTGCATTTTAAGAAATGGGAATGTGTTTTCATGAATTCTAGCTGAAGCTGAAATAGATGTTGAAGCTATAAAGACAATATGTGAATCCTCTAATAAAGCCTATAATTACATTGACTAGAATTCAGTGAAATAACTGAACAATATTCAGCAGGAATCTAACATTTGGCAACTTTCTCGGTGGTATAAATCAGTATATTTAGCAGATGTTTTCATCTCATTGTCTATTTTGTATTTGTATTATGGAATTGATCTGACAACTCGGAGATACAGGGTTTTTCTGAATTGCTCAAAATTATGAGTCATAATAGTCTTTCCCTAATTCACACATTATTCTGACCAGATGAATTCCCTGTTTCCTCTTGTGTTCAAGGCCTGTGGACTTTGCTGAAGGTCAAAACAAAGGAAAAGAGCAGTCAAATGCAATTTGAGGAGTTGTATTAGAATAGATTATAAAATAGGGGGTGGATGGGGCAATAGTGCTCCAAAGCATTGGAAAAGAGCTAAAGAGCATGGCAGGGTTTTTCTGTTGACACATTGCTATTGGGAGTGTGAGATTTGCTGAAGACAACTGAATTGTTCATTCCTGGGCTCATTAAAATGAAGAACATTAGGAGAAACCCACTTCCTTGTATAGGTCTGTTTGACAAGCTGTGTAAAGAGGATAAGGATCATTTGATCATAGTCTGTAAGCATCTACCACTGGGAAAGGAATTTTGGGGAGAAGCTCTATAAGACAAGAAAGACAAAGTATGAGATCCAAGAAAGCTTAGATTTTTTAATAATCAAGGTAGCTGACCATCGCAACATGTTAACAACACTTGGGGTGGGTTCTCTCTCACTAGCATTCATTAATTGTAGAGGTTATTCTAAAAGCTATGTGCTAATTTTGGTAAAGGAGATCTCACAAAATGACCACTGAGTCCATGGCACATAGTGCTGACAGTACTAGTAACGCTATTTGAAATGCAAACAGCTGTGGATGCACAGTCACTGCAGACTAAGAAGTGCCCTTATGCCAGTTCCACCACTGATTCCTTTGGAAAAAGAGCAGGTTTCTCATGAAAGGAATGTTATATATTCTTATAAGGAATATTTGCTTTTCTAGCATGTCATATTATACCTAGACACTGGCAGTAGTTTTTATTACATGTTCTCTACTCTGGTTGGATAATCCTTTCTATTTTGCATGGACATATGTTTAGTGAAAAATATAATTAAGAAAGTAACTTGTCTAATGCCTTAAAGAAAACTGAAGGAAAAGTATTGTTATACTGATATTTTATTACAGTATTTATCTAACATCATAGAAGTGCAAGGAACTACAGCTTTTGTTTCAATTTTTCATAGCTTTTACACAAATATGTTCATTTCCCAGAACTGACTAATCAGTTAAATGAAGTTTTCTGATCTTACTCATTTTTAACAGATCTATTATTCACTGTATCAAAAAATCAAGAGGATGATAAGATAATAATTTTCTCCTGAAACTATGCAAGTTTCTGAATTAATTTAAAAGATACTGAATCAAGACACACATTGGTATGATTGAGGGGCTAAAGCTGAATCTTTATTATCTGAGCTTGCTAAACCCAGTTCAGTGGGACAAATTAATTACAGCTATAACTGGAACCAAAAGGATCAACAACTCACGCATAAGTAATTGGTTTCTCTGAACCTAAACACTGCACGCACCTTCCTACACTGAAATAAAGATTCCAACTAGATTAATATATGATATAGGTAAATAAAGAGATCATATAGCTGAACAATTAATTAAGGAAATGCAAATCTTTTCATTAGGATAATTTTTTTATATATGTAAAAGTTAATAAAATACAATGCTCACAATGACACTTCCTTTTTTCTATAGAAATCTGTATATGCATTAATCAGGTTTTAAATACTCTGCAAGTCTTTGACGTGTTATTTAAATTGCCTCTCTACAAAAAAAGTTAAGTATGGTATATTCATAATAGTAATCTCCTTTGAGACCAGATGTTTTTTCATTTCACCTTGTTAAAGCAAACTTTGCTACGTTTTTCTTATAGCTTGTCAGAATAAAGGTTATACATTGAACAAGGATGGTTATCTTTTAGGTTCTATATGCATGATGATGTAATCTTTATTTAATAATGAGAAAGGCTGGCTTTTCTGCTGTCATGCAGATCCTACAAACTTACACCAATGATTACTAGAAATTTTAATTGCAATGTTACAGGCAGCTGGAGATTGTTATTATCTCCTGAATCTATAGCAATTATGTAGGGTGCCACAGCAGTGGTAATTTAAGAAGAATTCTGTCATTATCTGCCTGGTTTGGTCAAAAAAAAGTGATGAGAGTGGTAGTGTTTCATACTGAGAAAATACATGAGTGGACATAGGCTATCTCGGGTTTAACCACTTTACTGATGCTCTTCTTGCCTTGTCTTCTGTACCCATTGAGCTTGTTTGCATATCTGAATCCACCCAAAGCCTGGCCAAATCTGTGTGTCTATGTTTAGGAGGTTCTTCTCAGATTTCCCTTTTCTGTGATGAAATGCTGATAAGGTACTTCAGAATCAGCATCATTCTGCTCCTCACTGCTATGGGTAAGCAGGTACCTATACCTGGAGGTTTGGAAGAGTCTTTCACATTGGTTAGACTGACTGAAATGCACAGCTCATCTATGTTCGTTTAGATTAGAAAATGTGATCACATTTGTGTAAAGTACTAACACCGAAAGAAGGAGGATCTTTTTTGTTCAACATTTTGCACTATCTACTATTGGTTGTTTGATTGGTTGCTCCTAATTGGTAGCTATTTTTGCCTTGACAGTGATTCAGGACAACAAAGGCAAGTGCCACAGAGAGGGAGTCTCTGACATTTGCTCATATGTGGCTGTACAATTGCTCAGATTTTGACTCCACTTTCCCACCACCTCTGAACATTATCAACCATACCCGAAAAAAGCCCAGCTCCTATTTTAATGCTACGTTTTATTCTGTTGTCACTTTTATTTATTTCCATTTCTGTAACACATACGTCTTAAATAGCATGTCAAAAGATTCTCTGAAGTATTTAGGTGGTTAAAAAGAAAAATGATTAGTGGAATTTTCAAAATCGCTGAAGTTAAGTGCTTAAATTCCATTGATTTAAATGGAAGACAGGATTGCAGCTTCCTTAGATACTTAGGAAAATTGTGTCCAATACAACTTGACATGTTTTAAAGTCTGGCCTTCAGGGCTTGTGTTTTCTGGAGACCCAGAAACAAACAAACAAAAAATTACTCAATTTGCAACACTTTGCCTCTAAACAAACTTAATGAGTCCTACTTTTATATCATCCTAATATTAATATTCCGCACACCATCACCTTCATTTCTTCCCTGCAAATTGCCTGCAAATAGGTTACTTCAGCTCATGCCCCAGGAACAACAAGCCTGAGATCTACCAGATAGAAGTATGTTTGAGAGTTAGGAAGGCCTTGCAGAGAAAGTAGTGCCCTCTCAGTATGTCTCCATCTGAACAAGGACATTTTGTTCTTAATCTGAGTCAATGTGTGAACTTGGAATAACAATGTCTTAAGTATCCAGCATCTCGAAATGTTTGGAGATTTGTCATTTTAGATCAATAGTTTAAGCTTAATTACATATATTCTTTTATCCTTCCTACCTGTGAAATTGGGGAAATTAGATAAATCGAAGAGACTTCATTCAACCCAAACATCTTGTTATTAGTACTTTCTTTCTCAAATGAACCAAAAAGAAGTTCAAATGGCCATACCCTGATTTTTCAGCTTGTTCATATTCCTTTTATAAAATGTATTACTCTGAAGGGAATTAAACAGTTACCTGTTTACAAAATCATTACTTTTTATTTTGTTATTTCATTTCTTGTGCATTGTCTCTTGCAAGCAAATTAAACAAATCTTTAGCTGGCAGTTGGCAGGATGACATAGAGATAGTGAGAGTATTATGAGAAAGGAGCTGCTGATTCATCGCACCGTAAAATACATGATAACTCATAACATTATCGCATTTAAAGAGTAGTGTATCAGTTTAAAGTTATAACACACTACTTTTAAAAACAAAACAAAGCAAAACATACTCCAGAAGACATCTTCCAAAATTCTGGGAAAACTCTTAGCAGTGCGAACTGTTGTGATCCAAACTACAGACAGAAATTTCTCTACTGATTAAAACTGTTGATCAGAAATATTCTTGTGATCTGTAGTCTTAAAAGAGGGCATATAAAGTAAAACATACCAGCTGTACTCTTGGGAATCACCAACAGTGAACTGAAAATGTTGCTTCTTAGCCAGTGCTGAAAAGAGGATGCACTTTGTTTTAGGATGACTCCAGGATAGACATTATGTCTTTTCTCATTCTCCACTTAAAAGTCCTTTTCGTGTCCTGTGGCTCATTTCCACATTTGTGCTTTCCTTTCAGAGCCAGTGTGTAGCAGTCACCCTGACAGAGACTGCAGCGTTTATGTCTCTCCACATTCAGAACCTTCTTGAGAGTAACCCTGTCCCAAATGAGTCTCTAGCCTGAAGACTGTCCACAAAACAGGCAGTGGAGAGCTGGACTTGAGCTACCCAGCAGCCTAAAGGAGAACAGCATATAAGCCCCATTTTCACACTCCTTACTGTCATCTGGAAAGTTAGATCTGGCAAATTAGACGACGGAGGTAAATTGTTAGCAAATTATCAGAAAGAAATCTCTAGAGAAAATTCCCCAAGAGGAGGTAATATCAGAAAGTTTAAAGCTATCCTCTCTCTCATTAAGTACCTTTTACCTGAGCTTAGCAGAGAACATCAGCAGAGCGCTTATGAGGAACAATCATATATTACTTACACAGGGTATATCTGTTTCCTGTCATTTTGTAGCTCATAAATACTTAACTCTATTGATATACCCCACAGAATATAGCTAGGGATTAATACAAAGACTATACAACTACCATGGTGCCCAGTGGAATCTATAACAACTTTATGTTAAGGAATGTGTATACCTTGTTGTCTTCATATAAATGATGACAAATGCTTTCTGCTTTCTTTTTTTCCCCTTCTCTATTGTGTTTTAGCTGTGTCAATATTGAAATGTTTGCTCTGCATAGAGATTATTATTCCAGTTTGGAATTTTTATGAGACCTGGGTCCAGGCCTGACCTTCCTTACATGATTTCTGGTACTGCCTCGCCGTGAACACTTCCTAATTGCTGATTACAGCTTATCATTACAAGAAAACACTTATAACCAGGGAATTGAACCAGTACGTTTGAATCTGTTCTGGGTCAGATCCAGCTGCGATTGAAACTGTTTTAGTTGAGCTCTGATTCCAAGCCAGTAACAGTTAATTGTTCAGTTCACAGACTCTCAGCACAGGCCTTGAACAAGGGGAAGTGTTAACCTCCATCTCCTTCCCCTCCATGTGCATCATTTTTAGTCCTGGAAATATATTGGATTTTTTTGAATACCTTAAAGTTAGTGTAGGGAACCATGCTGCTGGTGAGAAAAAAGTGATGCAAGGAATATAGGTGGGGCCAGCACTAGTGAGAGTGGGAATGATGGGTCAGCTCGTTGGTGGATAAATCTCCTTTCTTTTCTTTGTAAAAACCCAAACCCATTACCTGCACACATGTCTGTCTCTATGACGCTAGGTATAGTAGTGGCATTGCTGGAGGAAACTAGGGCTAGTGAACAACAGTGTTTTCCTCCATGAGAAACAGGAGTCACAAGAAGCAGTTTACCTGGATCTCACCTTAGCAGGTAGTCCCCAAGGGTATCTGGTTCCAGGGAAGAAAGTTTGTGACCATCTGCTGGTGCAGAGTGTGTCAAGGGAGGGGAGAAGGACAGACACGGAGGCAGGGTGGTGGTTATCAAAGGACTGTTAAAGTAAAGCTGTCTTCTTGTTGCCCAGAACCTGTCAGGGAATGTCACTTTTCAGCTGAACTTGTGTTGTGAGCTGGAAAGGTCTTTGTTTTGCTTGAGTTCCAGTTTGGGATCTGGGATCAGAAGAAATTCCAAAATAACAGCTTAAGTTTAGTTTCAGCTTTGGGAAACATTTTGAACCAGTTCATAGTTCAGGTTTAGTTTGACTTTTTCTCATAACGGAAGAATGAGAAATATGACTTTCTTATTGAATCACTGACATTGATTTTAAACAAGAAACTGCAAAAATATGTCAGATGTGCTCTATTCTTTAGTAAGTTTTTATTTATAGTTAATAAAGTTAACATCACAGCTGATTTAATCATAGTGGAAGCCCCTGAATTTGGCCTCAGTGCTCTGAGAGGGCATTCACATGGTTCTTGCTACAAAAGATGTCGAGGCTTTGTGTCTTTCAGTTACTCTTTTGCCTCAGCCAAATTTCTGCTGGAGCATTGTTGTAAGGCATTCAGTTACACACAAGAGGCCCGGTGTGGTGTGCTGCTGCCCCTACATGCAGATCCTGTTTGAAAGTCAAGTGCTTCTGTGTGTGTCTGTGTGGTGCACAAGGCCTGACCTATGCTTATAGTGATTCAACTTGTCTTACTGAGTAACTTTTGTTTCACTGCTAATGGTCCTAACCCTGGGATTAATCGTTCTAACCGTGATCATTGTCTTAACCCTGGTACTAATGCAAGCAGTTTATGGTTCTGCTTTGGTTTTGATGTTTAAACAAATGGCTATAGAAGAGACCCTGGGAAATTCATGCCGCTGACTCTGTCTTCAGTCCCTGGTAAGATGAACTGTAAGTCCATCTCAGAGAGAAAGGTCACTGAGCACATGGTGTCAAACCTGATTTGTTGGGAGTCATCGTAGCTTTTGCGAAGGGAAGTGCTGCCACACTGACCTGCTCTACCAGCATGTAGTATGGAGATAAAGAAGAGCCACTGGAGATACTAAACACAACTTTTTAAAAGCCTTTAGTAGCTTTTTAACAAAGAAACGTATCTGCACTGATTCCAGAGAAAGTTACTTTATGTATTGAAATCTAGTAAAAGGATAGTAATCAAAGGGGAAGGTATAACCAGGATTTTTCAGGATGGGCAAGAGTTGGCAGGGTTATCTCCCAGGGTTTGGAGAGGAGAAGGAGGGTGCAGGGAATGATCACAGTAAAAGGGAAATGATCAAAATTTGCAAACCCATGAACGCAGCAGATGAGCTGAACTGCTGTTCACCAAATCTCACAATGCTAGAACTAGAGGCACAGATCAAAGGATGGGAGAATCATTTTACAATAGGTTAAAGGAGGTACTTCCTTGTAAGACAAGTAGTGAATTTCTGGAACTTGCTGCCATATGTAGATGATAGTTAGAGTGCTGCTATCTTCTTACTAAAGTCAGAGATGACATACTCTCTTCCCTATTAGTTCTGCTGGAGTGCGGTATTTATGCCATGAGAGCAAAAAGACTGGCAGAAATATAAGGTGTCATTCTGTTGTTTGTTTTTTTTTTTTTTTTTTTTTTCTATAAGGACCTGATGTTCAGCTGTTAAACACAGTTTACTCTATAGGGATATGTACAGATATAGATACATATATGTATATATAGTTCACTCTAGCTCTTCTGTTAGGGAAGTCTCCTGCCTTCCCACATAAATATACCAACTCTATAACTGCCTCCTCTTCACAGTCTCCACAAACCAAACACAGGCCATCTTCTGGCTAATGAAATCTTAGGATTTGTGGCTGCAGCAGCAGAAAGCTTATTGACATTTCACCAGTTTTTTGTTATATATGATATCAGAAATTTAAACTGTGGTTTTGCTCCCTCATGGAGTGCTTCTGGAGACTCAATCATGGAATGGTTTGATAGCGTCAGCAGTCTGGCAAATCTGGACGTTATCCACTTGGACATACATTTAATTGTTTCTCTCTGGGAAGATATTTCCAAGAACGTTGTGGGGGGAAAAAATATCAAATATTGTTTATTTTGGTTGCTTCTATGGGAGCAGTAAGAAAGCAAGGAAAGATGCACATCATCTTCCCTGGTAGAATTTTAAACTGTATCTCAAGGTCTGGAATGGGCAGGGGAGAGCAAGCTGTGAGCTGTTACTGTGAACAGGACAAATGTCCTTCATGGCTGATCAGCCATCAGCTGGAAGGTTTTGAATCCCTTATTAACAATTGTTACTAGTAAATGCTGCTTCCAAGGAAGACAGGTTGCTTACCACCTGTGCTCATGGTGGCATCATGAATTGATACACAAGTAACTGTGTCTCACATTTGCTTATGCAGCCTTTTTCACCTTTTGCCACAGAACTTTGTGGTATTGACGTGCTCTTTAACCTCAGTGGTTTCTAGTCACAGTAGTAACTTCTTCTACTTTTTGTCCCTTCTGTCCTGAGCTAAGAGATGTCTTGGTGGTGCTCACCTGCCCAAAATAGTCCCACATGCTGTTACTTCCAAGTCAGGTTCCTGCATTGTACTCTGTACAAAAGAGTGTAGTCTGCCAGCATGGTAGTGCGGGCCTGTTTGAATGTGTTCCACTTGCACAGCTCTGGCTTCATAGCTGGGTCTGGATGTGATTCAAGCTGTTGGATTTAAGTAGAAACTTGTGTCTATTTTGGGGCCTACTTAATTGACATAGCAATAGCCCTTGTACCCAGACCCCGTCCTACTGTCAGCATAGGTGCCTCCTGATAAATCTCAAAGTGCATTTTTGGTCACTGAAGAGCAGTTAAAATTAATATTTGATGGGTTTCTTTTTTTCACACTACAGGCTGCTGCTGTTATAGGTACATTAAGAGGAAAGTGAGTGAAAGAAGGTGTAGCAAGTTGTCAAGTGTTAGCTGGGACTTCATGCCATATAGGGAAGAGTTCTACTACAGAAGCTTATGTCAAATACACCTTTTCAAGGGCAGTTAATGCATTTTAGTTTCAGAATGTGTAAGAAATGGTCAGTTCAAGCATTTCATTTAGTATATATCTCTCTCAAAGCAGAAGTGCTTTGGAGTGAAAGGGACAGTTGCATTAAGTTTTTCCAAGTGATGCAGTTGGCTGGAAACCAAGATACAGCACCATTCCTTGCCGCTCGACTGCCCTGCAGTGTCAGCTGGACCATGTGGCTTCAATTCTCTGAGTATAGTTTCTCCATCTGTAAAATGAGAGCACTGCAGAGCAATTAAAATCTGTGGGTAAAGGGACTCATTTAGGAGTGTCATGTTTTATGCTACAGTTAGGGTAATATAGGCAATTGTACTGCAAGACAACCTGTACATCTAAAAGTGGTTTCTCTGTCATTCACACCTACTTCACATCTCAGAAAGGTATCAAATACTCTATTAATATAATTTGTAATGGTCATCTACACAGACATATGTGTCGCCTAATTCTTCCTTTGTCAGGATATAGGTCACCTAGCCAATGAAATTGCTAAGACTATGAAAAAAAGAGCAGTTTTATCCTCTCAATGTTGGGTTTGTTGTTTTTGTTTTCTTTAAAAAAAAGCAGATGAACTGTGATCATATTTGGGAAGATCTCAATGTCTGTAGTTCTATCCAATAGCCAGAAGCTGGTCTACAGAAAGATACTGCTTTTTGCATACCTCTTGCATGTATACCACTCAGTCTGCCTTAATCATCTCCTCCAGCTAAAAGATTTAAAGACAGTCTTCTGTCTTAAGAAGGTAGATAAGTCAGAATGCCCCAACTTTCTTGGCTGCCTTGGTGGTGGGTTGGGAGGTCTGAGTTCCAGCTGATGCCTCACACACCTCTGTGTTACTGCCTTACGTCAAAAAAAGGAAAATTGTGGTTTTTGATACCTTGATGCTAGTGCTGGACACAGTGGCCTGTCACAAACCACAAACAACTGAAGAGAAAGATTTCATGTTTCATTTTCTTCAACATTTTATTTGTGGGGGCAGGTTTATTGAATGTTAAAGAAAATTAGATCATGGCTCAAGCTTTCTTTTTTAATGTTTTGGTTTTGTTTTTTTTTACCTTAGCACTTGTGGGACACAGTGCAAGCTATGTGCAGAGCAGAAATCACAGTTCTCTAACACTTTGTATCAAGCCTTCCTATTTGTCAGTGATGGTGAAAAGTTTAATGTTGAATCTTGTTACAGTAGTTTGTAAAAGTAGCTGTCCTCAAAAAAACTTAGATCCCACATTTTTCAAGTTTTTCAGTTTTATTCTGGCAAGTATAAGCATTTTATTTACAGCACACACCTAATCTATAGCACAATAGTTTTAAGAGTTTTGGGGCTTGTGCGTTAATCTGCTTAATACAAAGTTCTGGAGGCAGGTTATAATAAGTTAAATTGTGATGGGGCATATTGAAACTTTTGTACTATTGTGTAAAGGCCAGAGAAAATTTCCATTCCTGTAGCCAAAGAAACTCAAAACTTGTTCTCTCTAATTCTGCTATGGTGACAACCTACCGGATAGGTAAAAGAGAGTGAAAGGACATTTTATGATTTTGTTTCACATTACATTACTTGCAGAAATATATTAAGTTCCATTACATGACAGGAAAAATGGTTCCTACTAATTTCAGTGTGACATTTGTTGATCCATACCAGAGAGGCTGCCTAGACAGACAGATAGCTATGTGCAAGGGTTTCCACAGGTTCCTTGTCCTTCAGGTGTTAATCTACTCACAGTTTCTGTGTGGTGGACGTTTCTGAACGAGGACTTGCAAACCCCCACTTTGATTTTCAGAGAAAACAAACACATAAAAATCTGATCAGATTTCGTCTTTCTTGGGTGAATATATAGTACCAAGTAGCTTCAAAATTTATGCTTGCTGTTTTTCGCATCCCTTTTGTGTCCAAATATCTTGGTCTAACCACACCACATCTAAATCAAGACTGAGTAAAAAGAGGTAATAGAAGGGATGTGACAGATGCGCTCCACCTGAGAGCCTAATATCGTTCTGCACTCGTCAAATTGCTCCCCACAACATAAAGCAGAAGAAAGGGTCCTCCATCTTGCACCAGGAGCCATAGACTTCAGGAGCACTTTGTCCATTTAGAGATAGCCTCTGCCCTGGCAGCAAGGCTGACTGCCCTTGGTGAAGTCTCTTGTATGGAAGTAGAGAGAAGAAAAGATGATGAAACTGATGCTACAGCTCCACTGTGCACACAATGTGACAAAAAGAGCAGCACCAGGAATCCATCCTCTGATGTCCATAGGAAAATAACACATTTTTAAAAAAATGTTCGTGGTATCCATTGTCGAGACTTCCAGGAGAGGAAAATGCAGTTGTAAAATGGAATAATTTTATGAAGTGAAACCCCGAGGATATACTTTGGAATAGATCCTTTCAAGTAAATGGGGCTGTGCCAACTGAAGATGCTAGCCCACACTGAAACCATATCTAGGTAGCTGGTGCAATACACAGGTTGTTCATGGTGCTTTTTTTCCTAACAGAGTTGCATTCTGATGGACAACTAGCGAAAGCAATTTCCAGTCCTGTGTAGTCTGGTTTTGCGAATGGTCTGTCCTCAGAAATAGCGGAAGGTTTATGGAAATTACACTGGATGCAACCAAATAGTTAGTGCATGCACAATAAAGCAGTGATTGCAGGTACCAAGGAAAATTAGGCTCTCTATAACTCATGTCACTCTTTGCATGAGTAGATAATTCCAAATGTTGTCCTTGACCAAATCTGTGCTGTTGAGCATTTGTCCAGCTGGCTGCTGCCTTAAACCCCAGTGCTGGCTTCATTCCAACAGGGTAGCGATTTCCATAAACCTATCATTTATAAAGTGCTTTGGAATCCTTCAGGATGAAAGATGCTATGTAAATGTCGTGCACTGTATTACATTCAAGACATTAATTACATTTTTTTCTGTTACTTCACCTATCAGATAAACTGAGGACAGAGAGCATGTTATGCATTTTTGGGCCAAGGCAGTTTAAAAAAAAAAAGTGTGTGTATTGTTCACAGAGCTCAGCTCCCCTTGATGCTGCTGATCAGGTGCTAAAACAGCAAGTGCTTTGCTTCCCATTCACACGTTGGATCAAGATTTGTACTTCGGTGTCATGTACAAGGCAAGACAGCGGCTTACGGCTAACTCCATCCCCCTGGAATCTGTAGTTTAGTGGGAGATTTAGTCCTCCCAGCCGCTCATCTGGCCAGGTACAAATGCTGCCATCAGCTGCAAGTCTTTTCAGGAGTCACAGTCCTGTTTTAAGGAAGCAGCCTTTTGTTCTTTGCATCATGTCATATGCCCCCCAGCAGCCTGCGTTGCTTGTTAGGACACCTGCAGAGGCAGAAACCTTGAGCAGGACCCCTGGCACAGAGCTTGTCCTTCTGGAAACTTGGCCCTTGAGTTGTACATAATCTTACTGTGAACCTCCCCAAAGTGAAGAATGAAAGATTCTAGGTGGAAAAAAATCTTTCCAGGTATACAGTCTTGTTTTAACTTACACAGACTTCAGTGAGTTTCTTGTAAGGTCTTACAATATTTTTTTAACATTTTAGCTCTCTGTAGGATACTCCTTTCTGGTTGGTTTGTTTTTTTGGGGGTTTGTTTGGGTTTTTTTTTTGGCTCAAAAGGAGATATATATAGACATACCGGAAAAATAAAAACACAGTCATGAAGTTATCCAAACAAGAGGAGTGGTTTCTCTGCTTTTTGTTGTTTGGAGTTTAATTTAACGTTAAGAAAAAGTTGCCTGGGATTTTAAGTTTGGGGTGGAAGTCAACTTTAATTTTCTGCAGTCTGCCTCCCTTGTCCCTAGCTGTGGTATCGCTCTGCAGAACATCAAACATTGGAGGGCAATGGTGACCTTGTGTTGTTTTAATCTCAGACTAAACGGTTCTTTTGTTTTGTTTTAAAAATGAGCCCTTAACTTCTGTAAGCTCCATTCTTCTCCAGAGCTTTGCAGAAATAAAATACATCAAGAAGGAGGAGGCATAATATGACAAAAGTAGTGGTTTTATTGAAAGAGAGCTTTGTGGTATTTTGCTTTTGAAATGTGTTTAACACAGAGTTTAAGGATTGGCAATTTGTTTAAAGAAATGGGTAAAATATTTAAAACCGCCACTTTATTTAAACTATTGTGCCTCCTTCAGTAAACATTCAGTACATGACTGAACCCTGTATGAACTTGTGCTTTTTGCTGGTTAAATAGATTCTGAGCTTAAATGAAAAGGGGCTGCTATTGAGAACAGGACAAAAAAGTTGCATGTGCATTTTTTTTTTATTTGCCCACACACAAGCTCTTACCCCCCAAAATACTGTGTTCACAGGATCTTTTATTAAAACACCTTTTTTTTTTTTCTAGGCCTCAAAGTACTAAACTGAAAGCAAGCTGTTAACAGAAATGAGTAATTATTGAAGCTCTAACAGGCAGCTTTCATTGAAGTTGATTACAGCAGCCATATAATCACTTTTACGGATGCTGTAATCACAGTAGCAGGGAATGCTTGACTTGGTTCTTATTGTTTTCACTCAGGGTGGAGGTAGGGGGCCTGCAAGAAACCCATTTTACCACCTCGGTACAATTTCTGCTGTAAAGGAAATCTACACAGCACTGAATGAAGCAGAGAATCATTTATTCTCTCTTTATTAGCATTTTCTCCTCCCTCACATGAGAGTCTGTTGGAGTCAGGAAATTGCTGTTATTCAATATGCAAGCCAGAGGTTGTAATGACCATTTGGGAGGGTATGACCAACAATTACAGCCCTTAATGAATAGGAGTAATCTAGTTGAGACTAGTAGCAACTCTGGTGCTGTCTCTGGTTAAATTAAAAGAACAGCAATGCAAAGGAAGTTAACAAGAATTAATTAGTTAGATCGAACTGAAAACCTACTCATTAGTGATGTTATAGGCAAAGTAAAAGCCTATCTTCAGTGCAATTAGGTAGACAAATGAATTGTACAACTGACTGATTCACACCTGCTAACAGCTAAGGGCTATAGCTGATATGTATGGGATCCACTTTTTACAGTTCATGCATACTTGCATGGTTTAATGGATCTTGCATTCCTGAATTAGCCTGCATTCCTGAATTAGCCTTCATTCCTTCACATTTCATTTGTGTATTTGATCCAAACATTAAAGTGTTGCTTATAGATTCTGACGCGATGCGGCTGTCTACAAGATGGCTTTTATAAGGGTCCATAGAATTGTAATGTCTGCTTAAACTACACTGCCATACAGAAAGGGTCTCTGTTTGCAGATATTTCTTGTTATTTTTTTTTAACTATTTAAGGATTCATGTACTTGACAAGTTCTCGATTGTGTTGAAGGTGAACAGATCTGCAGGGAAAGATCATGTCATCAGTTAAAAAAATAATCCCAGGATTCAGAATTTTGACACTTAGGTGAAGAAAATAATTGGGAAGCAAAGGAAAAAGGCAAAACCCTCAGAGCTGTGGAGCAGCACCTGCAGGTCGCACTGTCATCAGAGGATGCTGTATTTGCAGAGCAGTCTTGGCTATTCATGAAATGCAACCACAATCACAGTGATCAGAAGAGCACAAGGAGATTTTTTCCTCTCCTCATCCTGCGTTTTCCTTTTCCTGCTCATGACATTAGTTCTAGGCCTAGGCAATGCCTGTGTGGGAACCAAGGAGCAGAACCAGACTGCAGTATCCAGCATACCCTCTCCTGATCCTGCTGCCAAGTGGGTTGGCATTCAGAGGAGACAGTGGTTAATTTGTACACTGTTTTTCAGGGGGCAAACTGGGAAGCCACACAGTGTACTCTGATCCCTCTTTCTGCTGGCATATTCTTCCTTCCAGGGTCTTATCTAAAAATTTTCTACTTTGTTAATATTTCACAAGGACCCACAGGTCTCTAATGCTCCATGAAGCTGCCACGATTTCCAGTTCAACTCTGTTAGGAAGAAACTGGTTTACTTCATTGCCATGCATTTGTGTTGTGGACTTAACTCTTTTGGCTCTGTTTTGACACAGTCTTGGTCTAAAGTGCTTTTATTTGTGAGCAAAATTGCTCAAAAGTGAAGTAGACATGGTGGGAAGTGCATCTGAACCTCAGTTTTTTTTAACAGATCCTCTTCTTTTTAACTCGCCATAGTTTAGTTTATTTATTAATTTTTAACTGTCTATCTTAAGGAGAAAATTCCCATAAAGTGAGAGAGCTTGCACTGTAGAATAAATAGCCTCTCAGGCTTGGCCAGTTTCAGACTCTTGTTTTCATTTTAAAGGGGGAGGTTTGAATATAAAGTACTTGATTTAAAGATTTTTTTATTAGATCTTAACAAATAACATCTCTTATTTACACGCAAGAGACTGACTCCCTAAAAAGCTGCCTGGATATGTAAATCTACTAGCCATATATACACATAAAAAGGATTTTTTGGACTGAAAACCCAAGTAAATGTACCTATTATAATAGAAAGACCCCTTTGAGTCCTCTAAAAGCTTTTTTTGGTATATGGCTTCAATGTATGTTTATGGGGTTTTTTAAACAAATGGAGCCAAATCCAGGTTTAGTATAATTCTTTATATGTATGTATATATTTGTAACCCTAGCTTTCACCCCAAACTAGGGATAGATGCACTACCCTTGTGCTAATGGGAGCTCTATTGATAGAGGTCACTGTTGCTTTCCCATAGCTATATCCATAGCAGGAGCAAAAGTCGCCTCCACTACAAAGAAGCATCTGAAGATGTCTGCGGTAAAGTGAAACATTTCCCTTGTCTTTTGACTCCAGGCTCCAGCTCACAGGGGGCCGAGACCTGGCACAGGGCTGGGTCTCTGGGAAAATCTCACCTTCTAGCAGCCTTTCCAGGCTCCTGCATCCCCTGGAAGGGCCCAGGGCATTAAAGTCGTGAGGAGCTGTAGGAAGCCGGAGGCTTCCTTCAGTGCCTTCCCTCCCTGAGTCTTGTGGGTGCAGCCAAGCCAAGCAAGGGGTTCAAGCAAAACTGTTCTAAAGTTGCATGAGAGCATCTGAACCCAGTATGTTTCTTATGTTGGGACAAGGCTGTAATCATTTGAAAGTGGCCAAATGGATTTTTATCAAGGTTTGTTTTTAATAAAGTTATTTCCTTGCTGACAGGCAGGTTTTAACCTTCTGGAAAGAGGGGTTTGTAATAGAAATGTTGACACAACCTCCCTCTAGGGGTGCAGTTGCATTGCTGCAATAATAGTGTGTGGGCCATACAGTAATAGGGCACTGACCCATAACTGACAAGAAGCAAGGCTCCAACTGCATTATAAAGGTCATTCTCTTACTTGTGAAAATGAAGTGTATTTTTTTGCTCTACTCCCTGCGTTTTCTGTTCTCTCCTTCCTCTCCTACCCCCACCCCAAATCCAAACACTTTATATTTTTAATTCAATAGAGTGTTGAAATTTTTAAGGCTACTTAAAAAAAAATAAATTAAGTACAGGGATTAACCCTGGCTTTTATACCAGCTAATCTGTGTTCAGCACAGGACACAAAAAGGACCAAGAAGGAAGGCCATTTTTGCAGTTTCTTGGGGGCCACCGAAGTTAGCTAGGGTAGTCTCAAGGTTGCTCTAAGCTACACCCCTCTGCAGTGGTGCTAATGGAGCACACTGCGAGCCAGATGCAAAGAGAAGTGGCTCCGAATCTCTTCTGTGCCCACCTGATATCTGTTGTCATCCTCCATAGCACAGGGTAGGCCTGAAGCTATGAAAACTGTGAGCATAGGAACTAAAACCTACTTGAACTCTGTATGCACAGCCTCTCTCAAGAAGAGTGACCTTCAGTGATTCTCTCACCTTATAACCTGTTTCTTTCAGATGTTTAGGAAGGAGCACTGCACACAGCAGAGACGAAATGAAGGAGCTGTGTGCTGCAGTCTGCCTGCATGGCACCATCAAGGTGCCTTCTAGTATCTGAGAACAGTAACCACAATAGTTGATGTCATGAGACTGATTAAAACTAACTGCCCTGCCTGTGAGGTAGAACATTAATTGAAAATGTGCAATTTGTACAATAGGCAGTAGTTAATTATCTGCTTCTTTGAACTGCTTGGTGTTTGGGATGGCTCTGCCTACAGGGACCAGAGACATGAAACAAAGACACAGGCAGTTTGAATGGGTAGTTGATACCATTTATATGAGTAGGAGCTGCTTAAATAAAAAAAGTCTGGTTAATTCTTAATGTAATTTTAGATCTAGTTTATATTAATACTAGTTGAGGCGCAACTGCCCTCTGTAGGGGTTGTTGTCACTAGGTTACATAAGATGGTCACCTTAATTTATGCTAAGCATCAGTATTAAAACCTGTTACTTGCTCTGTAAACAAATTCTTATCAAGTGAGCTAAGGAAAAATCATTTTCACTTAGCAGCGGTGTAGTCATTTAGAGTGAAAGATAAGCATTTCTGACTTAACCCAGTAGAGAGCAGTGGTGTGTATACACACCAGACACATTATGATAACATTAACATTTAATAGATAGAGCCTTGGTCACTTCATTGGGGGGGATTGAGGTTTTTTACCCTCCCCTGTTTCATTTCAAGGATAATACATAGTTTGCAGGCACAAATGCATACACACTGGTGCATACAAATTTAGTAAAATGCTTTATTTATTGGAATTCATAACCCAATTCTTCTCTATTTTCATCTATCAATGATAACCACATGATTACCGCTGAGTAAAATGTAAAATATCAGATAACTTAGTCATCATTAGAATCCAAGGATAAAAGCACAAATGTTTGACTCAAACATTTATTTACTTCCTAATTCTATGGTAATTTTTATCTATATCTCTCTAACTGTATCTGCCTACACAATGAGTAAAGTGTTCATCCATTGTTATCATTGTTAAGATCAGCACACAGTTAATCAATCACAGAAAATTTTTATATTGTATGCAAAAGATTATTAATGCCTTATTGTGTAAAAGCTTACCTAAGCTGATGTTCTCAAAACTGAAACATTTAATCACATTTGTCATATTTTCAGTTTTTTGCTGAATATACAAGACTATGTAACACTAATTAAAACAGTGTGCAACAAAGAACACACTGGGAATATACTGATGAAGAAGACAGATGCACAGAGAGTGACTTCAGTGGAAATGATCTAAACAGTGATTTTTTGTTACAGGAAGAAAGATCAGTCCAGAGCAGAACCTCTGTATCTAAGGTCCTCAAAATGTCTAGTAGTTTGAGTCTATGTTGGACCCAAAACTGAACAGGAACTACTAATACACATCCAAAATCTCCCGAGATTTTTGGGCAATGGCAATGGGTTTCACATGAAACAGCTGGTCTAAGGTGCTCAAATACCACAGTGATGAGTAATGTGTGAGCAAGTGGGAAACTTGCTGAGTCTCATGAAATTTCTGTTATGAAGGAAATATTGAAATGGTAACTTATGAGTGCTGTTAGATCTGCAACTGAGCTCTACTCCTGCTTCACCCTCAGACCCAGCCTTACGAGAGGACTCTGCTCTGTCAGTCCTGTTGCTCAGCTGCAGGAGTGGGTACAGCAGCCACATCACACAGTCCTCACTGCCCTCATATGGAAGGTCACGCTGCTCGCTGTCTCTGTGTTACTCATTGGTGTTTGGCTCCCTGGGCTGGGTGGTGTGCAGTGCGAAGCCAAGCCAAGCAGAGTTTGTGTTGCCTGTTGGGGAAGGATGATCAGAAAAAAGCCAAAGGTGATTTTTTCCAGCTCCATTGGTTGAGTCACAGACAAAGTTTTGAGGATTTATTGGATCCTTGGATGTTTCTGTATTTGTTTTAATCTACAGCTGGCTAACAGGGGGAGACTTGATTGCTGGTCTCTGCTCCTTGAGGTGCTTGTTTCCATTAGAGGAGTGTCTCTGAACTGCCCATTCATGGAGGAGCGGGAGGCTGGGGCTCGCAGAGGAGCGCTTGCCAGCAGGCTGCACAGCATGGCCAGCTTCACATGGTTGGTACCTCAGGCAGGGTTATCGGTGGCAAAACAGCAACAGTGCTGGGCAGTGAGGTAGGTCCTGCCGCTCACCCTGCCTCTCCAGAGCCCTGAAGAGCTGAACTTGAAGCTGGCCCCTGCCACACAGGGGTCCCAGGGTGTGTGGGGGCAGCATCTGCTAGTGGGGATGGGAGATAGAGGGAGGTAGCTGTGAATTAAATCCCCAAACCCACCTTCCATGCGCAGGTGGCACGATGGGCCTCAGCCCAGAGCAGAGCTCTCCCCTCCAAATGTCGCCAACCAGCCGCTCAAATCGATCAGCCCCTAGTGCGTTCTGGGCAGGAAACAGTGACGGGTCTGGCAGCAGGAGCTTGGCACTGACATCAGGGGACCTGCGGTCAGGCAGCTGCCATTGCCCTCACCTCTCAGCCACTCCCCCTTGCCCCGGCTGGTGTCAGAGCTCCTCATGTATACAGGATGTCTTCCTTACTCCTTGTGCTTCCTCTCTTCACAGCATTTTGGTAACTTGGTAGATAATTAGCAGGCTAAGGCTCTTGGACAGAAGAAATTGAATGACTGGCTTTTTATTTTCACTACCATTTGAGGCCATTACAGCAGTACTTGTTCCCATCCCTGCACTCTCCTCCGCTGCTGGTACAGGTATTGGTGTGCTGATCAGGGAAATGGTGCCAGCTAAACCTGCCCTGGAAGAGAAAGTGCTTATTTTTAACGTAGAGTCATGTCTGCACAGGGGATGATGCAGGAATGAGAATCAGCAGCCAGCAGACGAGTGGTGGCTTAAGAGTTCATGGAGCGATGGCATTGGTAGGTTACTCTGTTCAAATATAATGTGCTGTAGGGTCACTGAATGTGGAGTTACCTAGGAATGAGTAATGACATCTGTGTGTATGGAAAGGGGAACTGCAGTCAGGAAAACACGGACTCAGGTAAAGTTTAGGCACTGATCCTGACCTCCAGATGGCCAAAGTGGCTACTGCAGTCCTTACTGTATAAACAGGGAAGCAATGAGCAATAAGGGGAGATTTTACCTTTGTGTTCATTACTATGAGGCTATGCTGGGAATCTGTGTTCAGCTTTGGTGTTCCTATTTTAATAAGGAAGTTAAGTGCAAAAATAACACTACAAGTTAATTCATGACTGGACAAAATGGTTTACAGTGAGTGAGGCTTCACAAAATCAGTAGGTGATTGACAGATAACAGTATAATGTAATCTAGGAAAAAAAATGCAGGTATTACACCGTATAAGCTAGTAGAGAAGGGCGTAGCAAGGACCTGTGGCTTCCCAGACGAAGCATGGCAATATAATTACAAATAAGGACCATACTTTTACCCATTAAAGTGTTTATACAGTGGGAGAGGCTACAACAGAAAGGATTACACTCTGAAACCCTTGATTTCTTTTGCAGAAAACATCCAAAGCCTGGCAAGTAGTGCCATTTAAATGCAGTTAGCATTCCCCTATGCTCACCTTGATCAGAGGGTCTGACATCTGCCTCTTTAGTTTACCTGTTCAGAATTTCCCAGGCTGTTGATGGAAAGGAGTGTAACACAGCAGAAGAGTGCTGAAATGCATCACTAAAAGTTCTTGTGAGTTTTACTAGCCTTAACTCCATGCAATTCTGGCAGTTAACAGCTCTGAAAGATTAAAAGGTTCGTTGCCTATAAGGTTTTTGGTTAAAGGAACTTTAATTTCCACAATAATACTTTGTTTCTTTACAACTGGGGCTTGCAATTTTATCTGCATGAAAATAGGAAAATCTTACAGGTATCATGGGTGATTGTCTGTGGAAGCAAAACCTGCTGCTGTGGAGTTACTATCCTGCAAGATGAAGTTCCTGTTCTTTTAGCTGTAGTTAATGTGATTATTAAAATGTTACATTAAAACTAGAATAAATATTGCCTGGGAAAAATCATGTAACTTCAGTGTAAGAGTGATCTTTTGGGTTTTGTTATGAGCATTTGACTTTGCAAATAATTTTCTAATTTTTTTACCCCTTGGAACTGTCTGTGGGAGGTTTAGTTTGTTTTTTCTTCTCTGCTCTTCTGTTCCAAGTTGACATTTTTGCAACTCTACTCTGGTGCAGTATATTAGCTCCACTTCTCACTGTTCCAATATATTTTGCTTGGGATAGACATGCATATTTAATAACTTGGAGAAGGATTCTTTCTAGATGCTATAGAATTGGATTATCATCCCATTAGGCATGAGGCCTCATGTAACCAAGGACACTTAACTTTTGACCTTTGTGAGAAAGATCATTTAATTTAACTGTTCTTTGTATACAGCTGAACCAGGTGAATCTGGGAAATTCTCAACTCAGTTTTATGTTTGTTTAACAAATCAGGAAGGGCTTTTAGCTGGAACAGCTGTGATTTTCATCTCTTTTGATACTATCCTAATACATCCTCAAATCCCTGCCTAAGATTTATGTCCCGTATATGGGAATAACTGCAAGGAGATAGACAGATAGATTAGATAGATTACACTCAACTATATGATATGCCTAGATGTTTATCAAAGCTCTGTAATGACCGTATAAACCTAGATGATAACACAGATTTGGCTGTGGCTCAGTCCTTAAATTTAAAATGAAAATGTCATTTGAAACCCAAATGAAAGAACACATTTAGCTACACTTTAACAGTACACAGCGGGTTTGGGGTATATGTGGGTGGTATGTGAGAGTTTCAGACCTCTCTATCTGTACAGCAAATGTGCAGTGGGCAATCCCAGTCTGCTAAGCCTATGTAAGTACAAGCAGTATGGGTAGGCACAGACCACTCATCCAGGCATGTGCACAGCCTTTGTACTTCCTGAAATATGTCAATGATTGCCCAGTAAAGCCTACAGGTTAGCTGACAACTTACAAAATTTTGTTAACAGCAATTATTTGAATCATTACTCAAAAGCAGCAAAGGACATGGCAAGGTTCATTTGCAAGATCCTGATTTCCTTTGGGGGTATGGAGAAGAAAAGGGAAGAGACAAAGTGACAAGCAAATTTATTTCTACCATCTTGGTATGTTTGTTTGCAAGTTTACTGGGAGCACAGAGAGTTTTCTCAATAGTTTTCTCAATGCCTTAAGCACAAGCTTGTCTTTAGTAAACAAATTATACCATTGTGCACAGCAGTGTGGTCCAAAGTCCCGTATATTAATATAAAAATCTGTGTAGATCTTTGTGGAAACAGGTACATTTCTTTGGAGTTTCCTTCAACTCTTTAAAATGCATTAAATGCATCATGTATCTCAGTGGAAAACATCACATCCCTGAATTATTTACACCTATTTCCTAATGAAGAAATTGGGCTTTCTTTTCTGACTACCAGCAGTAGCTTTCTGGTAGCATGCTGTTTCATCCAGTGAAGTATCTAGGTACATTTTCCCTGGGATACCTAGTATAGTTCATAGCTTCACTTGTACACGTGCATCTGAACATTTAGTAAATGACAAATGCAATCTATATGGCCTATTAAATTCTTTTTGCTCTTACAAAATGAGCGAGAGCCCCATGTGCCAGATAATTATTTGTCCATTCTGCTTCCATCTTAGAAACTATTAAAAATGTCCTGCAAGGACATTTTCCAAAGAAGAGCTTCCTTATTCATAGCTATGCTCTTCCTCAATAATGACTTCCCAGTGAAGTTCGGCTACTTACACCTCAAAGTACTTGATTTCAAAGCTGGATCAAGCAGTAGAAGACATTTTTAAAACTGGCTGCAAAAGATAGCCTATCTATCTTTTTAAAATGCCTTTAGAAAACATTTATTTACCATATTTCAATTTTTTTCTATGTGAATAATCACAATGTGAATTATTTTATCTCTTTTTGTTTCCATAGACGCTTCACTTCATGGTTACTTCCATTGTTACAGATTTTCATTTTTTCTTTTGAAAACCCAGCAACAAATGGGTAAAGATTTTACCATTCATCCAGCCTGTAGCCTTCAGTCCAAAGCATTATTAAATGTTGTTCAAATGTTTTCAAGTATTGTAAATTCAACTGAAATTAATTACTAGAGAATAATTTCTCTAACAGAATAAAAGCTGGTGGTAAAGTATTATTTTGTTTCTCTGATACGTGAATTTTGTTTGATTGATTTCCTAAATATTGAAAACTCAAGTCCAGAGATTTTGGAAATCATTTGACTTACTTATAACAAATGTAACTGAGTTTCAGTCTTCTATAACAATAGTGCTACAGGACATACTATCTTAATAGGTAAGCCAATAAAAATATTGAGCTTCTAACTGCTTTCCTTTCTCTTATTTTAAACACAAACTAAACTTTATGGCCTTTTTGCTACATTTATCTAACTTTTGACAAACACATGTCTTTGCAGGATTGTAGCATGTGTTGGTAGTGAAATATAAATCTAGCTTACAAGGGGCATGTGGTGGTCTGCATGTGTACACATCATCTTTCTTCTGCTCTCACCAGGACCACCATGGCCTTAACTGAAAAGAAGCATGCTGTATAGAAATCTGCCCTGTGTAGTGGCAAGAATATAAACAAATGCAACAAACTGCCTCATTTTAGCAGTAGATAATGTATGAAAAAACTTAGCTGTGATTGTTTTGTCCAGACTCACTCTCTGTAAGTTAGCACGTATGCTTGTATCGGGTTCAAGAGTTACAAATGCAGCATAAACACGATAGAATAACCATAAGATGCTAGGAGCTACCAGCATTATTTATTCACAATGTCTGGCCATCCAGCCTCGGATGACCCAGCATTATCACACTCTGAAATTAGGAGCATTGGTTTTGTAATTTGCCTGTGCTGGATCTGAGTTTTCACAACATGTAGTTTACACAATAATACTACTTATAGATCTTTCATTTTTCCACAGAAATTAATTGCCTGTACTGCAATGATTTATAGTCAGACCGAATATGATTATTAATTTTCCTGATGATTGTACCAGTGGGCGGCAACAAATCTACTCCTGATAGGACCAGCTTTGAAATGCTGTGAAAACTAAAATGTCCATAAGGTAATAACAACTAATTTTTACCTTAATCAACTTACACTTTAAAAGAACTTAATATAGGGCACTTGTGCCTTGTGGGGAAACTTGTTTGAAACCTACTGTAAGGTGCTGAGTTATTTATGAGAATAATTATACATTTGTTACTTGCATTTGTACTGGGAAATCAGGTTCTGAAATTAGACCAAAATACCATTAAAAACGAAGTCAGTGTTGTATATGTTAGAAACTCCAGCACTGAGGTAAATAGTATTTAACAGAGAAAAGAACAGCAGTTATCAGGAAATCTTTAACAGAGAAAAGAACAGCGGTTATTAGGGAATATTAAAGCTTGACAAACTCAGCTCATATTTTCAGGCTTGTTTCTGCTTAGTGATGCCTTTGAGCTAGAGCAGGATCATCCCGGTGTTTCTCTGAGCTCCCTGATGACGGGAAGAAAGAATGTGCACACAGCTGTCCCTCTGGACTGACATTTTTCTGCATGGCATGGGCTGCCTTCCCTTTCCAGGCTGATTCTTAGCTTTGCTGAGCCACAGCCCTGGACAGCCTGTCTCCCCATCCCTCCAACACGCAAGCCTGCATGCCACTGAGCCACAGGCTACCTCTCTGGGCAGGAGAGATGGAGCCGGTCTTGCCCCTCTCCAAAGAAAGTTGCTGGGTGGTGGCAAAGGGTCCAGCTTTATGGAAAGGGGAAGGTGGGCAGCTCTGCAAGGAGCAGCCCAGGCCTGAGGACCAGTCATGCACCGAGCACAAACTTTAGTGGTCAGGCATAATTTCTTATTGCCTGGTGAGATGCAGCCTGGTGTGGAGGCCAGCAGGGGATCCTGCTGATGCCACTTGTAGGCTTGATTTGCTCTCTGACTTCGGGAAAGTCATTTCATGTTTCTGGGCCTCCCTGTCCTTATCTGCAGAGCGATATTCTTCCCCTTGTAAAACACTTTGTAAGGATGAAAACTGCTGCCTGAGACAAGTAGTGACAGTATGACTCAGGATGGATGACAGAGGTGTGAATTTTGGTTGTAGAAACTTGTGCACATTGTGCATGTGGTCTGTTTTTTCTCTTCCAATTTTGGACAAATAATCTGTGCAAAACACCATTCAGCCTATAGGGGTTTGCAAGGCCTTGCAGTCGGACTTCTGTTTACACAGGATTTGCAAAGTGTTTGAAAACGTACCTGTTGTTCCTCTTATGGAATACAAGAATACAGAGCTTAGTTGTTCTTTGGCTTCTCTGGGGGAGAGCTTGAAGAATCACAGAGCATATATGACACTGTGATCAAATGCCAGAAATATTTTGTTCTTTTTTTCTTCCCGTGATTAGTGGCATTATGCAGTTATGCAAATAATCTGTTATTTATATCTAGACACATTATGCAGTTATGCAAATATTCCATAAATAATTAATATTTCCCACAGTTATTTGGGGGGAAATATTCCCCCAAAGCATGTAACATCAGCTGTTTAATATGCCGCGTGTATTGTACACACTTCTAGTTGTGTCGTACCTCAGGTACCTAGCTCAGTGAGGCTCCCAAACTCCAGTGCATGGTCCAGTAGCAGTCTTCAGATTCCCGCAGGGCTGTGGCTGATCATATAGACTGTTGTCATGTATTAGTTTACCCCCTCTTCAGCCTTCTTTCCATCTGCTTTGTTTTGATGTAAGCAATTGCAGAAGGTACTGCAATCCTGGTGTTTGTTGCAGAGCACCAGGTAGGTGGTGAGCTCAAAGAGAATTATTCATACTAACTACTTTCAAACATCTCACTGAACTGCAATTCAGAGCGCAGCACAGGAACCTGAGGGCTAAACCTCCTATGAAGAGGAGAGACCTGGGTGCTTTCAGAGCACCTAAATTACAAGTCTAGACCTTAAAAGAGTGGGAAACATCCAGTATCCTTTTTTTCTGGACTAGGCTATTGGGATGCCTAGTTGGAGTGGGTGGCAGGAGGCTACTGAATCATCTTTAGTCACATAGTGATGTTATGGGGACATACAGAGAAGGTTCTGAGGGATGTAGTAGTGGGAAAACAGTTGGAATCAGGAGAGGAAGTGAGCCAAGCAAGCGAGGAGCTGACTCTGTTCTGCCTGATCAGCTTTTGGTATGGACTGTTCAGATGATGCAGTATCTGCTTGATTTTAACCAAACCAGATTGTTGCTGTCAAAGCCCAGAGGAAATGTCCATTTCCTGCACGAAAAAAATAAAATAAAATAAAGTCCTTCCTGATAACTTTGTTTGCTTTTATACTTTTAAAACTATTTTGAAAATGGTTACACAGTGACAGAAACCTCCACCATGTCTTCCAAATCCAATTCTTTCCTTTAGGAACCAGAGTATATAAGGGAATAACAGAGAGAAAGCAAGTACAGAAGTAGAAAAAGTACAAAAAGTAAAAAGGAAGTAGTGATGAGATAAATAAAGAGAATGCCACACAAAGGAAAAGAAATGACAGATAGAAAGGAGACTGTGAAAAAGCAGAAGGGAAAGAAAAGGAATAAGAGAAGCAAAACAAAATAAAGAGCCCAGAAGAAAAACAGAGATCATGACTAGTGGAGGAGAAGACTACAATGAAGGATGGAGAAGGCATGGTCAGTGAAATAAATTAACAGGAACCAGTGTTTTGAAACAAGGGAGTAATTGTGACTGGAAAACACCTGAAGAAGGGGAAACAATGCCAAAATAGCTGGGAAGAAAGAAACTGAACAGAAAGGAGAGTGAAAAATGCAATAGAATATGCATTTTATGACATATAAGATTGTGTTAAGATTTAGCATGGTTTTGGATGTTCATACATGTGCCACTTTTGTGTAGATTAGTATTGGCTGAAGTCCTGTGTTGCCTGTATCACTCTGTCTGTATTGCCTTTAAAAGCGGGACTGATTTCTTGGCTTAGTTAAAGTCAATGAAAGTTTTACCATTTATGGTAAATTTATGCATCTATCCAGCAGCCCTCTTCCTCCTGTCCCTCCTCCTTTGCCCACTCCTTCATACTTGAGTACTGTACTAGATGAATAGGCACCATAAAGAGTAGGACTTGTATAGCTCTCATAAAATCCAGCTTCCCAGTGTTCACAAAAGGTTATCTATTCAGGCTCTGCATATCTCCTGCTATCTAATGCAGAGTGAACACTCTGTTTACATTTCTCATATATTTTCCAATCTGCATAAGTCGCAGCACAGATTAATAGCCCTACAAAAGTTTGACCTTCCATTCATTTTGTCTTAAGCCTTCTGTCTGAGGGGATGCTTTGTATTTAATAGAGCCAAAATCCTTTTCCCATCATTTCCCAGTGAGAAAAGTGTAATCTGCATGCAACCCACTTTAGCAGCTGACTTCCCCTATATCTCATCTATAGAATTAAGAGCAAAGATGGCATGAACAGCTGAGCTTGGCCCAGACTCCTCCTAAAGTTCATTGGGATGCATGTATTTGAGCAAATCTTGCCTGATTTATATTTCTGGGGGAAATCCAGATGAAATTCACTGGTTATGTTAAATACAAATTAAACCAGTCAAATTGTCTGACTTAGCTTTGAATTTTGGGGTTGAATCAAAACCCAAAGCAGTGCCATGGATGTATGAAAGGGAATGAAGCCTGTGTGAACAATAGAATACAGTATTTATTGTATTTTAATTGCACCCCATCCAAACCACAGCTCTGTCACCAGCTGAGGAGGAGGAAGAGTGCAGGCTTTATGCTTTGCTCTGATTTGTGCTTTCAAGCTGCTGTCACATAGGCAGGGCAACACCATGTGAGTGCCCCTGTGTAGGCAGGGCCCACCAGGCACAGGGCCCACCAGTCATGGCTTCAAGTCCCCTCATCACCCGTCCTTTGGGGAAGATGCCAATGCAGGGGGTGTGCAGTGGCTGCAGCATCCGGGCTTTACACCCTGCATAAGAGGTGCCTGCGGACAACTAGTTAAACACCTTCCACCATCTCAGTGCCAGGACTGCTGTGAGGAGATGGAGGGCACCAAACACATAATTCCTGCTGTGCAGGATGCTGACAGCCCAGCCTGAAGGAATCCAGTTGTTTTTTAATTTTAGCTCTAGTATTTCTTGCCTTGTAAACAATAGCCAGTGTCTTGAGAAGAGAGTGTGAGAAGTAGCAAATCATTGCATGGGGGTGATGGAAAGTTGGAGAATGTTGAGTTTAGCGGGGACTGCGAAGCACAGCTGCAGGCACTGAAAACAACGTGTTCTCTCCTTGTTAGGCTTGTAAAATAAGCGGGAGTGGTCTGTACACACTACTGTGGCAAAAGTCCTAATTTCTCTGTAGCCAAATGTGTCTCTAATGTAAATCAGAGTGCCTGGGACATTTAAATGGAAATTGTGTCCTGCTCTGAAAATCTCAGGACTAAGTGGGAAAGGACAGAAAAACTTTCCAGATGTTCCAACAAGATGATGTCTGGCTTTTCCAGAGAACAGGGGAGGAGATCTCAGTCCTCAAGATCTGTCTGTGGCCAAGAAGTAAGATTCATCCTAAAGACGATCACTTGGCTGCCAGCTTGGTCAGGAGTTGCCATTCTTGGGGCTACTCATCTGGGCTGGAAGTAGAGGGATTTCTCTGAAGCCCGTGGAAGCTATACCAAATCTTCTACCAAGTGATCCAGAGGCAGTTTTCTAAGGTGTACTTGCTGATTTGTACTTTGTTATCACTAGGGATTAATTTTTCAACAGCTGAAGGTTGTCATTTTGGTTTTGGTCATTTGTGGTTTGGATTTTATTTGGTTTGGCTTTGTATGCTTTGGTGGGACGAATTAATGGTAATGCTGCTGAATTTTATAATTACTTAAAATATAAAGGTCGTACAGAATATTTACTGATTTAGTGTCATAGGAGAAAGAAAAATTGTGCTGAGGAAGAGCTGAATTTATCTGGAAGTTCTCTGCTATGTTTTGTGTGCTCATTTTCCTTTTTCTTGTACTCTTTGTTAGAGATCTGATTTCTAGAACAGCAGAGATTTCCTTGAAATGAAAATGTTTAAAGGAATCCACTAACCATTGTCCTTGTTAGTTGGAAATGAATGCTTATTGATCAGAAATATTGATCTAGCACTTTAGATTAAAACAATACTTTTGGTAGTGCAGTCAAAAGAGTTTAAAGACTAAAGTAAAAATGTAACTTCCACTGGCTACCAAGTGATCGATCGTAACTGATACCACTGCCTTGGAACATAAGTTTACTGTGACATCTCTTATCTGCACTGAAGAGTTTGCCCTCATTGCTTTGTGCATTATGTATAAATGATTGATGTCAGCTTTAACATTTTTTAGAAACAACTTTCATTGTCTCCTGTGCATTTGCAGTGCTGAAAATTACTTGTATTAAGGAATTTCTTAGCCAGAATGCAGTAATTTAAGAGTAAGAACAGCCTTCAATAGCTCCTGCCTCTGTCTGCTATTATATCCGTATAGCATAGCCCAGAAATAAACAGCCTGTGGTAACTCTTAAGTGGATGTAATAGGTCAGATTTTCTCCTCAGTTCCACCTTTTCAACCTCATTCGCTTCAGCAAAGGTGGGTAGGTGTGACCGGTCACTGAACTTGCCTCATATCCCTTCTACCAGAGCAAATACTTGCTAGTGGAAAAAAAGGTCGGAAACATTATAAACAAACTCTGAAATATGATGAAGATTGGACGCAACACTTCAACTATTACTGTTACAGGAAAAGGAAAAGAAAACATTATCTGGATAACGTAAGGAGCCTGGGAGCCTGTTGCCCATCAGAATTTATTGGGGACTTGATGCAAAAGTAGACAAATGAGGTTGTTAGGCGACCCCTTAACTGGAGGCCATAAGAGTTTGTGCAGCCGTGTGTCATGCTTGCCTCTAAAAAGCAATGTGAAATGCTCTGAACTAAAAAATCCTTGTGTCTGGCTTCCAGAGCAACAGTCCTGCGGCTGTTAAGAAAATATATGTGCCTGCTGGGACTGATAATAGCTGATCATCATCACCTATCCCATTGCAGTGCTTCTCAGTACACTTTATTTTTTCAGCAAACAGAGAATGTATATTTTGCTTTTACATGAGGCTAGATTACAAGAAATACTACGCTTACATAATAGCGTAGCAATTCTTTTACTACTAGCATATATGTCTGCTAACACACAATCAATGACAAATATCTATATGTCTATATAGAAAAATACAAATATTGAATGAATTTAATTCACTCTCTTTTCCTTGTAAGCTAAATGTACCTTTCAATATTGGTACATCTTGGTAGGTCTGGTAGTGGAGACAGAGGGAGTCAATGATTCTCTTTGGACATGAAAAATAGGAGGGAAGTGTATTCAGCACATGATGAGAACCTGAATATTTTCTCCAGTGTGAAAATGGGTTTGTATGTGAGTCTTGAGGCCCAAGGAACCCCAGGTCAAAATTAACTTAAAAATGGAGGCTTGTGTTCATCTCCAAATCTTAAACAAAGGTATCTTTTTCCTGCCTCTGCTCCTAAGCAGAAGTCTTTCTCATATACTGCTCTGTTATTTCATGAACTTTGCAATGGCCAAGGGAAGGCCCACAGTGGGTAGAGCAGCAATTCCCAAATCTCTTTACAAAAGCAAACTGAATTTAGAGCACTCCTACATTTCATGGCAGTGGGAGCAACTCTGGGCTTCCAAGTTGTAAACAGAAATAAAATTTAACCCACTGGGTCTGATTCTTTACACTGGGCATTTCCCAATTAAATTGTAGCATCAAAATATCAGTATAAAAGGGTGGGAAAGCAAATTCTCCAGATTTTGCAGTATTTGCAAAGAAGTAAGACATGACTTACCAGTAAATATCTATCTGTGGCTTTCGTTCTGGTTAAGATTAATCTTTCCAGCTGTTCAGGAAGGACTGCTGATTCATATATTTCCCCATGTTTTGATTTTCATTTTAAGCCACCACTCCAGGCATTAATGTGTTAATTTTCAGGGTTGTATAAATTTTAGTAAAGCCATATTATTTTTGCATGGCAACTATTAAAAATATTTTTCCTCTTAATTTCGCAAGGGATGCTGAGACTTTCAGAGTTTTTCCCTTTTGCAGAAGGGAATAATTTAGATTTTCTTCCATCCCTGTCAGAAGTTGAACAGACGAACAAAACAGATTCTTCAGAGACAATTTTACACAGAGTTACATCCATCCAATTCAATTATAAATTAAATTGACTAACGAACCATAGCTCATTATGGGAATCAATTACTCAGAACTGTCTTTGGACCAAAAATGTGGAAAATAAAAAATAATGGTCATACTTCAATATACCAGATTGTCAGTGTTTGAAAGCTCTGTTTTTCTCTAGCTTGGCATAGACCATCGCCAAAAAGAAATGATAATCATTTGTTTTACTGCTTGTAGAGATGTTCCTGCTTTATGAAGACTAGTTAATTCTTGAGTTTGATCTCTTTGGGACCAGCACCTCAGGCTTTTTTGAGATGACAGGCCAACCCCGGAGTAATGTCATCACATGGGGATCTTTCAGATCAACTTATGCAAATGTGTTATTAAAAGAAGCCACATTTTAGCCTCTGGTGCAACCCAAACAATAGTAGTGGAAAACGCTATGAGGTAGCATTGGAGGCATTTTCTTAATAAAATCATTCTTGTGACATAGTCTTAGTTGGCACACCCCTCTGGAGTGTTTTTAGCTGAAATATGTAGTAAAAGTAAATGTAATAAAGACGGAGAAATGAACCCTGTTAGTTTAAGACTGGTGCGAAATGATGATGAAGGATTATTTAAAGTCCCTAAATAAAGCCATTAGTACAGAGGCACAAAGGCATACAGAATAGCTGGTTAGTATAGCTGGTAGTATCGTTTGGATAAAATATGTAGGGCCTGGGCAGTGTCGAGGGCCGCACACACAGAAGCGCGTGGAGGGTCACTGCACCAGCACACAAGGACAACTCCAGCGCTCCTCTGAAGCGTCAGCCTGCCGGGAAGCGAGGGGAGCAGAGCTCCTCTGAGGCTTCACCAGTTCTCCTTCTGCAATTGCTTCCCGTCGGCTGGTACATGGAGAAAAGCAAGTCAAGTAAAACACTTTTTACGTTTTTTGTGCCAGACCCCCAGTCCCTGAAATCTCAAACACTTAACCATTTTCTTGATGTAACTCAATGTATATAAATCAGCAGTATTAAAGCAAAGTTTTTCACTGGTGTTTAGCTGTTGCAAGACTTTGCAAATGAGATAAGCCTAATCTGTGTGAAGTATGATTCATTGCTCAGCTATTGAAAAAACATTACTAACTGGCGTGTTGTATAAAATCTTGTTGCATCTTCTCCCTTCCTTTTCCTCCTGCAGGCAGGGCGGGAGGGCTACCTCTCATTAGGGCTGGCTGTGCTCTCACAGAAGCAGTTTTCATGAATGGGAGCAGGTCTGAGAGAAGGTAGGCTGGAAATCAGGCAGCTAGTCTTACCCTGAGTTTGCTTTAGACTGTATAGTTCAAAATGAGGCTTAGCTGGGAAGTCTAATAGTTAGGTTAATGACCTGTGCCTTCCTCACCGCCATTATTTCGTATAATCGATCAGAATTTTAAAAGCATATATCTAATATGCATCAAATGTTGAATATTAATGAGTTGCAGAAATACTTTGCATTAGAGACGTGCTCACTAGAATACCAGTGTGGTGGCCAAGATGTTTCCCCTCACTAATTCCTTTTCCCCACCGTACCCTTTCTGCGTGGCCTGGCAGAGTTTTAGGCTTCAAGTTTGAAATGAGACCAGCATTGCAGCCTGGCAGTTCTTGGCAAACTCCTCCACCTCTTTAATTTCAACCAATTAGAAGAGCCAAACTTCCTTAGTTCAGAACTATATTAAAAGATATCACATTCAAAGGCTGGACGTGCCCGCCACTAATTAGGGGTGTCGGGCGAAGGGGCCGCCCTCAGCTGTCGCGGGGCTGGGGCGGCTGCCCCTGCCCACCTGTTGCGGGCAGAGGGGCTCGGCAGCGGTGGCTCCTGCGCCAGGCCTCTCGCTGGCCCCGGGGGAATTTGCACTAATTAGAATTAGTTGTCCCTCCGCAGTCCGGCTCCTGACACAAATTGCATTCTGCAGCTTTTTGTTCCACTTGAGTTCACAGACAAAATAGCCCGTGCCATGTTTGAAATGAAGCAAGGCAATATGAAAGGGTTTTATGTAATTGGTTAATATACTTTAACATTTTAACTAATACCTTTGGTGTTGGTTTCTCGAATAGAAACGTGTTTGCTTTCTTCTTCTTTTGCTTAATAATTATTTATGATCGCACCGTGGGTAATTTTAATACGAGCTTGTTCAGGTGTCATTAAATCATTGTCGGGCTTGACTGCATGTGTAAGGAAACAAGTGACCTTTAAAGATGATAGTTTGAAGCGGAAGCCGTGGTAATGGGGAGCTGCAGAAGTACACACTGCAGTGGCAAGAAGAAAGAGACCTTTCACACTTATCAAGAGAATAACTTTATTGAATCATACGACCAATAAAGAGAAATTGTTTTTTAAAAAGTGGAAAGGGCAAGTAAAGGAGTTAAAGGGAACAGTCTGTTGATGAAAATATGGAGAAAGATAGATCGACAGCAAAAGTTGGGAAGTTTCACTCTTAAGCCACTGGTGGAAACGAGAAATCCTGCACACCACAGAGGCTGACTGCATTGGAGCAGCTCAGCTGCCTGGTGGCACATCTGCCACCCCAGAGCTGGTGGTGACACCTTAAGCACCTGCCTGGGCATGTGGCGCAGGGGGTAAAAAGCCTCTCGACAGGCACTGGGATTGACTGAGATGGAGCTGGGACTGGAATGAAAAGAATGATAACCATCCTTGTGGGACTTCAAAGAAAGTCAAAAGAACTGCACCAGAGAGGCAGTGAATCATGAGCAGCCCTAAAACACTCTTGGGTGTTGCTGAATGATGAATCGGGTGTCCACTTCCACTACACCCTGGGATGGCAGAACACGCAGGTCAGACTATCAGGTAGTCTTGATATTGGTGGTGCTTAGGTTTCAGAAGTGTAATCAAGGCCTGGAATATTCTCTTTGGTGTCCAAGGGCGAGAAAAAAAAAAAAAAAAAAAAGGAAGATTAGAGCAGAAATGCCAATGAGTTTGCAGAGCTAGTAGAATTAGAGCAGGTGAAATCCACACGACTGTGGTTTGGTCCAGGTATTTTGTGGCTCTTCTACTGGTGATAATACATATTTTTGGATGAAATTGTAAAAATTCACAGAAATGCTTTTCACATGTTGGGGAACTAATAGGCATGAGGGCTACTGTCAGTCCATTGATGATCCCAAATATTTTACTTAATGGATTTTTTAAACTTTTCTTCATGTGTACTTTCCCTTGCAAAAGAATATCGCAAGTTCTACTGGTTGCTTTAACCCAAGTAAATTATCAATCACTGTTATTACATAAATACATTAAAGGTATTTTTTCTAAATTGCTAATTGCTGGCTTGATCCTGATCTAATTAACATCAATGGTAAATTTCTGCTGTGTGTAAAGGAAGTAGAGTTACTAAGCAATAGGCCTTTCCCTCTGACTGTATTCATGATACACCTCTGTAATTGTCATTTTCTTCAAATGTATTCATTATTTGAATTTCATTTCCTATCTAGTATTTATTGACATTACATTCCACATCCTGTTAATGCATCTAGATTCATTTATTAAGCTGTTGCTTAGTTATGATGACGGTATTTTGCCAAACCTGTGCATTCAAAAACCGTCATTCAGAAACCCTAAAATTATGAAACTAGGCTAAATCACAAGGTTTGTATTAAGTGCGTTTTGGCTCTTTTTATCTCTTTAGTGTTTATATACAGTGTGTATACACACAGAATACACAGTGTGTGTGTATTCAGTCATTATTTCAAAGTTTCTTCTGTACCAAGGGCTAGAAATAATTTTTTTTTTTAATGGCAGCTGAACTTGTTATCTTGCCATGTGACTCTAGAAGCTCACCAAGTACAACAAGCCACATCGGTATTTCAGTAAAATCAAGCTCCCTGGTCCTTTTGTGGTTAGTCATATGTCTCAAGCTCTGATCTTTTTGTTTTTTGTGCTCAGATCAAGCTAGTACACCCAGTATAAACAGCTCTACATATGAACACCACATTCATTTCCATGTGGCTTGGTGTAATTTTGAAATCCACCTCCTATAGATCCATACGGCAGAAATCCATCCCTGGGATGGCACAGTGTTGAACTTTTTATTTAATTTTTGAAGATCTGATCCATTGTCATTTTAAACCAGGTAGAAAAGATGGCTTTTAAGAAAGAATATATTTCTCTGTTTACTAATCTTTGTCCCATGGATATTACTCTATTGTCAATGAATAAAAATAGAGATGGTATTTGTAATTTTATGGCACTTCAGCCCACCACCCCTTTGTAATCTCTTGTCAAGGAGATTAGACTGGAGTAGATGGCTGTATACTGAGTAAATTACTTTTGCTACAAGCAAACTAGGAGGTTAACCAAATGCTCAGTGTTGGCACCAACTGCTGACCATGTTAGTCATTACCACTTAGGAGACACAACGTGTGTTATACTATCACAGAAGAGGTGCCAACTCAAGCTAACTGTATCACTGCCATTCTACAAAGGGGACATATTGGCTGAAACAGTTTAGTGGTCCCGCTTTGCTTGCTTATTTTTTCATTTCAAAATAGGATCCTGACACCTCCAAAGAGTCAGCAGCAGCCCATAATTTTATGTACAGACAAGAAACAAAGAATTCTACTCAGGAGCAATCACATTCTGCAAGTTCAAATCACAGAGATGGCTGGTGAGGGTGCCAGTGTCACATGTGGTTCGGCCCTGTTGTTCCCTACTCCCTTCTTTTCCTAGTGGGTGATGCAACCCATGGAAAATAGAGACCCATCTTAATGCAAGCAATTCTCCTATTAGTGCCATGTGTCTTGTTTGCTGCTTGGTAGACCTTGTCCCGGAAAGAGAACCTCAGTTTTGCTTGGACAATGCACTGTATTAAAAGCTCTGTCAGTCCTCCCCAGAGGTTGAGCTCTGCTGGGCAGAAAGAAGGAATTACAGTGCTGAAGCAGCTGGCTCAAAAAGTATTTTAGTTAAGAATAGAAGTTGCTAAATGAAGCACAGAGCAGATGGTCTGATTCCAGCTTTAAAAGCATATGAAGAGCTCCCACTTGAATTCTGGCATTTTCAAAGATTTCTGGCCACAACCATGTCTCATTTCTAAGTCACCTATTTGGGATGTGGTAAAATTAAAACCAGCACTGAGTCCCAGAGCACCACCAATATGTCATGCTGCCTCTGTGTATTCTCCCTCTTCTCATCATACAATAAAAAGAGAAAGGGGATAATTTTCAGTGGACAAAACACATTGTAGAATTTCATGGGTCACATTTAGTCTGTTTGTCCCCCATTGGCCACCCCTGGGTTAGTGACTACTGTAAACCATTCTGGTTTTCTCTTCTTCCTTCTCCCCCTGTTCTGATTTTCCTTCCTCTTCTTCTCCCCACGCACCCACCCTTTTTTTTTTCCCCACATCTCCTAATGACATCTAGGTGTCCAAAGAACCTTACACAGGACAAGAAAGAAAAAGAATTTTGTATTTGGTCAAACGTGATGCTTGTTAGCTCCAATATAACTATTCTTCTGAGTGTGACCTTTCTAGCTTGGTTTTCTAGTAGATGGCCATTTTTTTCTGAAAAGCTGTCTGTTGCAAAACATGCTGCTAAAAGGAGAATAAAGTAATTTGTCAAAATTGTATGAATTTGTAATTCATAATAGACAACAGCAATTTAAGGAAATAGTTTTCTGCTACTGACACTGCTGTCAAAATAAATGTGGGGAGGATAATTATAGTAATTAACAAAATAGTTAATTACACTTTGTCGTAAGATTAAGGCTTAGTTTGATTTCTGATTAGGAGTAGATCAATACCAAATATCTCACTATACTTATCTGGTTATTACTACAGGGCTAGACCAAAAGTCATGTATGAGTTTTCCAAATCATGCAGAGCAATGGGAAGATATTACCTCAACAGCCAGCTCTTCTGCACTTCCCAACCTTGAATGTGCATCTTCACCCACATAGCTCTGAAGCCTTATATTGTATTCTGCTCTGTAGGACTTTGCATCCCGCTGCATCTCAGATACTTTTGATGAGGACCAGGGATGCTAAGAAGCATGAACATCCTCACTGGAAAGTAACACTCTCAGAGAGATTGTATGGGGAATTGTAGCAAACCTGGGCAGTTCAGGCTTACGTATTATAGAAGGAAAAAGGTCCCTGTGTGAATGGGTGACTAAAAATGAGATACCAGTAAGTGTGAGGTGATAGGGTATCGACCACACTTTTATAAGTGGTCATGAGAATCCAATATTCTTTGGGGATATCTACCTCAGAGGCACATGTATACATGCTTTTCTCCTTGGCCCTCTGCAACATATGCTTAGCCTGAAAGGAAGTTTCCAACACAGGGAAAGCGTCCTAGGAAAAATCTGTGTACACAAAAGAAATTTCTTTTTCCAATTTCTATACCATCACTCAGAAATACAGCTCTAAATCCAGGCAATTGGTCTACTTTCTTATCTTTTGCAGGCCAAAAAGGCTAAAAGTAAAGATGAAAGGGAAACATTGTGATTGTGTTAGGTGACAAGAAGTTGATCTAATCTACTGCTTTTTGAACCACCTCCACACTCTTCTATCAGCCTGTCCTCTGCATTCCACAGTTCCCGACAAGAAGAGGCAGTTAGTCTTTCTGCTTGATTTTATCAATGATCATAAAGAACAGGATCTAGCAAATCATGTAATCTTTTGTATGAGAATCAACTCTCATAGCCTAGTAATTCTGTCTGTTCCATGTCTCAGGAGAAAATAGATTGGGGAAATACAATTTCTCAAGGGCAAAATACAGACTTCTGAAAGCATCTCAGTGACTCTGGGGTCTGGATTCCATTGAAAACCAAAGATATTTATGTTCCTAATACTCTTACATTTGGGACTTTAAATTTCTAAGTCATATGAGTGCTTTTGAAATGGATACTGCCATAAGCCCAGTTCTACTGATGCAACCCATACAGACTCTTTACCTGATTAAAAATTGGTTCCAGTAAATTGAATTTGAAATGTGTCATTTTTATATTTGCTGAAATTCCTGGGTCCACTAATGGTTGTATGTCATTGGCATTCCAGGCAACTGCTAGAAAATAGCCTGTAAATTGCTCTGGACAGCTGGGGAAGAGTGTTAACCCTCACCATTACTCACTCCGCCCAACTCAGGGTGGGTGATCTAGGTCTTGTGCAGTGCTGGGTGTGTGAGCATGGTACAGTTAGCAGCCAAGATACGGCATGATAACGCTCAAGAGGGAAAAAAAAAAATATTCACGTAGTCTGTGTAGAGCTTCCTAGTTCAAGTATGTAATACAATACAGTAGCTGATAGGTTCACTACAGTTTTGATGAAAAAGGAGGCAAAATTTTCCTTTATTTATTCCTCTTGTCCCCTCTTTAGATGTATTCCACCCTCAATGCATTCCACTTCCTCAAAGCACAGTTCTCTCTGAGGCCATGATCCTAAGTGTGAACCCATCTGAGTCTTAAATCAGGTCATCAAACCAACAGGCAGCTGTCAAATAGGGGTGTTCCCTCCCACCCAGAGCTGTGCCCTCCTGCTGCCTCATCTCTGTGGGTGCTGCAGCTCATGTGGCTGCACAGCTGAGACAGGTACACCCTCTAATCCTGCTGGAAACCAACCCAGCCCAAAGGAAAGATTTCTCTCCAGCCATGTCAGTTCCCTGATCAGACCAAAGCACAGTAAGGTGAGCACTTGTGCCAGCATCACCGAGGCAGCGAGGAAGGGACATGCAGCCAGGATCTTGGGGGAAGACAGGACTGCCTCAGCTCACACTGATTGATGGTCTCTCCCCAGCCAAGCTGCGTTCTCGTTTAGCACCCCAAAGGGCTGAGAACATATTTTCATACTTTCCCAAATTTGAAATGTGAACTTTTGGGAAAACCCACCATCATTACAACAAAAATTTTTGCTAATTTAATGCAGACTGAGCATACAGGTAAAGATGCATTATGGGTGGAAACAGAGGGGATAACAGGAACAAAAATGTGTTTACATAGGCAAGATGTATGTGCACCTGAATAGTTCTGAGTCAGTTAAAATGCTTTCTTTTGAAATAAGTAGCTGAAGCATTGAATTCAGTGTGAGGTTCAACATTGACTTCAGTGGGAGATGGATCTGAGCAATTGATCCTGTGGAACAATAGGTAGTAGTCAAAGTTGGGGTTTTTTAAATACAGTTCTGCAACCATAGAATTTACCACATAATCCACCAACCCCTATAAAATAGCAGAAAAAAAAAAAAAAACAGGCTTTCCTTTTCATAAAGTAAAACTTGGTTTGCGACCTGCCTGATTTTCACAGATAGACTTCCAAACCAAAAAGTCTTTCTGAGTAAGTAAACAATGTGCAAGAACAATACACTTTTGTGGAGCATTAATCCTGCAGTATAGCAGCAGTGCAGAGCCACTCAGTGGGGACTACAGTTTCTCAGTATGCTTAGCCTTCATTATCAGAGATTTTCAGCTGCAGATATCAGGGTGGGAAGCTGAAGGGTGATAGATGCTTGCTGTCAGTGTTTGCTGGTTTACAGATCTCCTCTGTTGTTTCTGACATCAGAGAAGGAAGTTGTGTCCATTCTCCATTCCAGAATGCTCGATTGCTTCTCATGCCATACTGGGTTTCTAAAACAGCAAGATCTCCAAACTCCCTGTCTTGTCCAGTGTAGGTACGATAAGTTAAAAAAAAATTTAAACGCGTGACAAATTTCTAACCAGGAATACGATGCAACCATCTCAAAGCAATGAACCCCACAAAGCAGGAGCTCTGCCACTGCCTTTAGGCCCAGCTGGCTGCAGAGCATAGGAGGCCTTAGTAACAGCACTGTGATGCTATTGCAGCACGCAGCAGGGCTTAAATGGTAAACAGAGAACAAGGAGAACTTCCTTTCCCCTTCTGTCCTCTCCCCAGATGTATGGTGTTAGGTTACTTAATTAATTTTAACAAGGGAATGTCATTCCCCTTCCATTTGTGCCTTGTCTTGAAAGGATGCAATGTACAAATATCAGTTTCAGCACATGATCCCCCGCCAAAAAGAATGCTGGGCCAGATCCTGCCAAAATCAGTAGCAAAATCTCTTCTCAGAAAGAATTGGGATTGGTCTTTGGAAAGAAATAGCACAGTTCTGGAGAACTCTAATTAATCCGTGAAGTACTCAATGTCTGCAAAGTTGTTCTTCGAAACTGAGATCTGGGCACCTTTGCTTGGAGGTGCTATTTATATCTTTGTATGCCTCTGCATGCAATAAAAGCCAGCATAAAAACATATAATTAGAGCAGCTTCTAATTGGAATGGCAGGAATTAGGAGAGGAGGATAGCAGCCAAAGTAAAAAACACATAGGCACAAAAGCAACGTGCTCTGTAGTACACAAAAAGAATGCTCGTGCTGGAGTAAACTCTTATGCTGAAGTGGCTACTTAAAACTGATGGCCAAAGGACAATTGATGTGGGTAAATGAAAGGAGACCTTGCAAGCTACAACATACCTAAATAAAAAATCCTCCGCAAACTGTACTGCCTTTTGGGGAGGGGGGAGGGGGCCTGATAAGTTTATTTACACTTTTAAAAAGCATTGCCAATCCCAATTTATCAGTTACTGTCTTGTGACAATTTATTCATTGTTCACCGTTAGAAGCTAGAAGTTACATAGGAAGCATGATTGGTGATAGCTTCTCTATTTCAATATGGTATAATAGAGATAACACAGTGCCCAAAAGCTCTACAGCCGCCTTTTTGTCTGCTTTGTCTCTTTTCATTACTCTATCAGAATCTTCATTTAATATAATCCAAAAAAGCAAGGTAATTGCTTCACTTATCAGTTATCATCGCATTCGCATACTTATCATGTCAAAATTATTTATGTGGATGGCCAGGTTGATCTTGCTGCATTTAGAAGCTTAAAATTTGAATAACTGTTCTGCCAGTTAGGTTATCAAAATTGCAGCATAAGCAACGAGTTCCTTCTTTCTGGATCTTTGAGGCAGAATAGGGAGCATCTCATTGCAGAACTAGTTTACCCATGGTTGAACACTGCTCCAAGGAGACTTACAGCCGTTCTGTAGCTTGGCACTCTGAGTGCTGGGGACAGGCTTTATTTGCTAGATGAACAGTAAATAAAAATGGCATGATATAAATAGAGACAATAGAGAGACACATAAAGGGGCATTGTCAAGGTTGTCATAGGTCCCAAATTAAAATGATAATATACAGACCTGTGCAATTCTTTCTTGGTTTGTCCCTTCTTTTGAAACATGTTTCATAGCTCTTTTTCTATATCATTTTTATTTCTTTATGATTTTGGTAGATGGTAACTCACCTGTTTGAAAACCCCAGAGGGTGAAATAAAACAAAGCATGCAAGTTCGGAAAGTCATTTTAACAACTTTTTTTTAATATAAAAGAAATTTCCTTCAGCCAAGCTCTTGGACACCTTCACAAAGGGTAACAGAGAAAAGCCTATCACAAACAGATACAAATAATATAAAAAGGAATGTGCAAACATTTTTTCCAACACAGGTGGTGAATTCATGGCATTGCTGTCCTTTCATCACATTACTCAGACAGCGAGGAACCTCTTCATGGTAGCCCCTCACAAGCACATTGCAGACCGCTGGAAATTTTGACATGAATGATTTCTCTGAAAATTCGTTACTGAAACTGGACAATCTGTTAGTCACCATTTGTCATTCTCCTAATAGTTACTGTCCCAAAGGTTTTGGCTTTTCAGTGAGTAAGAATAAATCCCAAGTGACTGAGGAGGCCAATCACCCACCCTGGAGACTGCAAATTGACCCATCACAAGATGTTCAAATGGAAGAGATCCTGAGCAATCCACAACACACAGAGTAGTATCTGTGTGAAAATCAGTTTGCATCTATATGAAAAAAGAAGGAAGGAGGGATGTAACATTAGAGAAGTCACTCTCCATTTATAAATCCTTTGCGTGCAGAGGATGGCTGAGTTCTATGAGTTTTTAATTATTTTTCCTAACCTGTGTGTTCCCAGGCTGGTTTTGCTGCCTTGATTTTTACACAGCAGCAACTGTGGCAGGTCATGCTACTGGCAATGGCCAACCATGGCACCTTGAGGAGGGAGAGGGGCAAACGGTGTTTAGCTCTCCATCAAGTGTTGCACTACTTCCAACTGGCCTGTGTGTTACAGCTTGGGCATTTATATTCTAGACAACCAGCTTGTCATATTCCTCAGTTTTTAAGGATCTGGTTGGATCTATCAGGAGACTGTAGGTGGCCCAGCACATGAACAAGCTCCTGAGTCACAGACAGAAAAGACAAATACAGCTTTTCGGTGGCTATTGCTGTGATTTTTTTGGTGGGGTATGAAACAATTCTCTATCACCAGCTCCCTTTGGCAATAATTACTACAGTCTCTGAGACTTAGTAAATCTTGGTTAAAAGTCACAGCAGAGAAAAAGGCAGAGTTTGAAATCCAAATAGTAATTTCTCAATACATTGCAATACCAAAATTATGTGGGTTAAACAGAGATCCTGTGCCCAGTTCAGCACTCAGTATACTTCTATGGCTTGCATTTCATGGCCTCAGTGATGTTTTGACCCATCTATTTTGTGGTTTTGGACTTCTGTGCATTTTATTTACCATACACCTTAACAGCAGGCTTCACATTCAACACTCTTCTCATGTAATGATTACTCATTCAATTAGTGGCAAACAGTAGAGAGTAATGTTTGTGCTTTTTTTTTCCATTTCTGTTCCCTGGGGTGGTTCTAAAACATATTTTATAAGTGTATCCAGGCAGTCATTATCCAGATCATGTTATGGGTTTTGTAACTTCACAATATATTTGATTGAAACATCATAACTCTTTTCCAGGACAAAGGCTTGTAACATTACAGATGCAGGGAACAGAGAGGTCAGCAGTTGACAGCTGGTGGTTGGAGACACACAATCACAATATTCCCCAAGTTATTACAAAAATATGTAACTGAACAATGATGGAGGAAAGTAAAAACCTAGTAAACATTAAAAGTAAACATAATTGTTGCAAATTTAATTACATTCTCTGCTGTCTTTGATGTGATGGCTGATCTGTAAGTCTTTCAATTTCTTTGCTTTAATATCAGCGTCTCCTCAGTCTAAACCTTTTTGAGACAGTAGCGTTTTATCTCAATTATTGCTTTTTCTCCATCAGTCTTTACATATAATCTCATTTGCCTTTATGGATACTGTAACCCTTCTGAACAGCTTTTAACCTTTTTAAGAATCGCCTTGACCTGAGGATGCCCAAAGTTTTTTCTTCTTCGTCCTCTGATTTTTTTAATGCAATATTGAATAATTGAAATTGGACAGATGACTGATTTCCTATCCAGAGACCTGCATGTATAGTTTAGGATGCTAGAACAGAATTTTTGTTTGAATAATAATAATAATAATAATAAAAAAAAAACTTCTATCTAGCTTTCTGCTAGCAAAGAACCTTCAGCTTTGACCTCCATTTCAGTGGCAGCATTGTAGCCTGTGCCACCACAATATTAGCTTTATCTTTTGAAAGGAAAAAAAAGCTTTCTTTGTACAGCAACACATTAGCTTCAAAGAGCACTTACCTCAAGAGTCCAGCTCATCCTTCTGGTAAATTTAAGAAATACTCAGTTTAAGATTGTCTGTTTCAATCATGGATAATGTAGATAACTTTGAGTCTAAATGTTACAAAGCAAGCTTTATGTCTGCTTTGTCTTTTCTCCCCACCCTTTCAGTTTTATATTTCTTATTTAGTATCTAACGAAGATGCAGGCTAATGGAAGAATGATACATGAGTACAACTAACCCTCCTGGAATGTGATTATAAATGGGAAAGTTGCTAATCACCATGATTTGGTAGCTGTGTGTGTGTCTTAGATGGCAGGGGTGGGGGACAGATCTCTCACATGCAGTACGACACCCACAGAGTCAATAGGGCTCTCTTTGAATCACCAGCCTGGCCGAGCAAGTTCAGTGTTACACTGGCTATAGCCATGGTCCCTACATCTGCCTGCCCCATGGCTGCTGGCATTTCCTTTACTTGTTTACATGTGAGAAAGGTCTAAACACTTTCTGAACCAGCTGGCAACGTGCACACCAAACAGTAACGTCTTGGAAGGCTTTTCCCAAGCGAAACCTGCCATCTATAGTGCCAGTCTGTAGTAAGTGTGCCAACTCAATGGCATAAGGGTTTTCTGGTATCCTCCCCTGAGCTATCATTGCAACAAGCATCCCCCTCCTTCTCTTCCCTTCCTACATACACACACATTTTGAGCATCAACATCCAGAAACTTGCTTTCCACTGTGATTACAATTACCTATCCCAAGCAACGATGCTTAAAATTGAACTATGGTTCATGAGAGCAAAAGGCTATACCTGTGAGCACCCTAATGTGTTAAACAACCATGCCAGGTAGCATTACATGTATCTAGCAGCAGCTACTTAAAAAGACCATCTGCCAAAAGAGGTTGGTTTCCTATTTTAAGTTCTCATACTTGTAGTTTTAAGGGAAAACAGTGAGTTTAAGAAGTTGATGATTAGGTTCAACTACATCTCCCTAGACCCAGGCAGTAGCGTTATTGCTCAAAATAGAGCCTGTTTAATAGAAAGTGGGGAAAGACTAGCTGCAATGATCTTACCCTGGATGAGCACACACAGACACATGTGTATAGCTGAGGATTTACGTGGAAATGTCTTTATGCCGTTTGTGAATTATTTCACTTGAATTACGATTGCCTTGGATGATATATATTTTGAGAGTGTAACATTGCAAAAGTAAACTTTAACAAAAAGGGATATTTATTCATCAGATTTAAAATTAATTTCCTGTATTTTTCTGTTTTTTTATCCTATCTAAGCTGTAACCTTATGAGAAGAAAAATGAGAAACTATTTCTTTACACTGAGACTGGTATCAGATGAAATATAAATGTAATGGTTTCTATAAATGTTAACCCACTACAACATTCTATCCCAGAACTAAAGATCTGCAGACTGTTTTAGGTTAAGTTACTGCTCCTCTCCATGTTAGGTAATCCAATGTCATTTAAGTAAAATAAATTGGAACTACTCAAGGAATAAAAAGAGGTGAAAGTGCAGAATCTGGTTTGGATAAAAGTTTAATTCTTCAGTTCCAAGTGACATAGCCCTTACAGGAAGCAGAGCAAACTCAGACAGGAGTGGCCAAGTAATGAAGATGGATGCATCTTGTTATCAGCAAGCCATTTACTAGGGCTTGATGTAACCTTAAACATTGCAGATAGCTCAATGGCACTTGCCACTAAGCCTCTAATTAATGAATAGCAGGCCCTAAATTAACAATGTGCATTTACAGATGAATTCTGGGCACTCATTAAACGATGTTCAAATATCAAGCAGTAACTGTTAGGTTTATTCCTTCTGGATTACTGTATACAGTGTTTGTTTGCTGGGAGTTTTCACAGGAGGTTTTGTGTGCTCAACTGCTGTGAGCCCAGGTGCACTTCAGGAAAGGGTATAGTTCACTCTAGGAGGGCAAGACGGAGTAGCTGTAAACCAGGCATTGCAACACCTGTGCAGCAATTTAAGGAGGATTAGAATGATCCTCTATTCAGCCTTAACTGCAGTGGGAAAAAGGCCTTGATTGCTTGGAGCCGTTCTCAAGCCTCCATTTTATATTACCTTCCTTTGCAATATATACACTGGTGCCTTCCAAGGCGACCTAGAACAGTACCCAGGAGGATTCAACGGTCAGATATTGTTTAGTAAATGACTGGTGCCTCCACATCTCATGTGAGAGTATCCAGTGTCCCAGCTCCTTGGTCAAGGAGACAAAGAGATAAGGAGCTCAGGATGAAATCTGCACCTTAACATGTATGCACCAATCAAATGGTATTTTAGAACAATAACAGGACTAATTATTTAGATGGTCCTATTGTACATGTTGTGCTTTGGGAGAAACAACAGTGCAACTATAAGAAATGTAGCAGAGCATGTTGCCAAATCTGCTAAGTCATATCTGTATCAAATCAGAAGTTTAAATCACCTACTGTGCTGAACTATAAAGCAAGCAAGAGAGAATGAGCCTTTCAGAAATATTGGTGTAAACTGGGATTGAGGTCAAACAGGCAAATCTGATTTAAGCAAAGTCAAAATTTAATTCAAGGTCCCTGAAAAATTAGACAGATTGTTCTCTGTAAATGGGAAGATAACTATGATTTTCTGGGAACAGATCCTTTCAGATCAGTAACTTCAGTATTCATCAACATGAGGTTTTCTGTGTTATGAATGTTCTTGCTAATGTGCCATCCAGCTACTACTGCATGATAAGTTCAGCAATACTATCTGTTAAAAAAAAAAGGGGGGGGGCAGGGGGAGGTGTGTGTGCAGGGGTGGGGCTAGAGAATAAACGGTGCTTTTCTGAAAGACATCCTGCACATCATCTTATCACGGGACTGTTCTCCATGACAGAAGAGTTTTCATGCAATACCAGTCTGCTGTGATATAAAATTACTAATATAATTGGCATTCCTGTAGCGTTACATACAGAAGAGAAACATCCGTTCTGAGCAGAGCTCACTTTCAACTGCGCCTGCAAACATTTGGGGTTTGTGCACAGGCTGTGTAAGCAGGATCCCATGCACATTCCACATAATCCAGCGCCATGCATCCAGTTCCATTTATGGGCAAAATGAAACACAGGCTCTTCTTTCTATGGATCATTCCCACATCAGCCTTTTCAAAGTTTAGTGTGGACAAATTTAGGAAAGGGGCACTCCCATAGCTTCATGCAAGCCATTCAAAACCAACATTTTGCAGATTTAATTTTTTTTAAAAAAGTAAGCACAAACTTTTACTCAATAAAAGAGTATTCTGTAGGAAAGATAACTGGGCTGGGATTTTGTCACCTGGATTATCTGTTGTGATTTGTTGATAGAAGATGCAAAAAGCAACTGTTTCATGCACCTTTCCCAGCCTCTTTTCACTGTAGAGGGCTAAATGCATACTATCCTGTATATATGTAAGGTAATGCTTTGACAGTATCTGAGAGTTGCTTTATTTTATCTTTGAACAAAAAACTTTATTTGAATGAGAAAATTGTATTATCTCTCATGAAGAGAGAGCTCTTCCTCCCTCTCTTTTTGTCACTTTTTTATAGAATTATCTCTGAAGCTTTCCCTTACATCCTCTCTTTCTCTCTGCAACTATTTTGAAAAAAAGGAATCCATAAATCGGCAACAAGTATTCTTAGTTACCAGTAGATAAGGTGACAGCAACTATAGGAGATTTCCAGTGCTGTGAAATGCCAGAAAAATGCAGTGGAATTTATTTAGTAGGATGGTTCTTTTTTGAATCATTACTGCTTATTAATAACAATACAAGCATCTTGCGGTCTGAATGTAGCTTGAAAAAAAAAAAAAAGTAAAATCACAGTAAAAAGTTAGTACGGGTTTCTTAGACATCTGAATATTCATCCCTCTTAATTCTCCCATACGTGAACCACAATGTTAGTTGGCAGCATTCAGACAATATTTTTGTATTTCTAGAACTGTCCTGACTCCCCTTTTCCAGACACAGGAGCCAAGAACTGCAGCAGGATTTGGAGAAGCGCACATTAATTTCAGTTTAGTCCTGCAAGCTACATTCCTTTCTGAACATGTTTTAACCTGACATCATGTTCTTCCTCAAACTTCTCACAAATAAAGATGTGATTCATATAAACTTCCACTCTCCCCAAGCTCTGCCAACTCTTCATTTGATTTTGGCAGAATTTGTGGGCACTTCTGAACCTAGACAAGAATGACAAACTCAACACCTTCAATGTGCTGTGCCACAGGCAGTGTGGCAGTGTCAGGGGGCTGCAGACCACAGCAAATCCCCTTTCTGATCAGAACATGTGCATCAACAATTGTGGCATAGGTTGTTGTGTGAACGGCAGTTACTCTGCGCAGTACAGGCGGTGCAGGGGGCTCCCAAAGTTGGTACAGTTCTTCATGGACCAGGGGAAGGAACAGGGGTGGTATTTTTCTGGCAAAGAGCTGGCCCACCCTGCCTGCTCCCCCAGACCACCTGTGGGAGGAGTGAAGGGGCTCTGTTTTGTTCATATCAGACTTTACCTAGTTTTGTTGGGCATCTACATCCTTTGGAAAAGCATACCTATTGGTTGATTTTGATAATGTATTTATATTCCTTAATGCAATGAGCTATGTGTTCTGCTTGAAAGAACAGTTATTGCTACCCCTGCCGCTTTTCTCAGTAAAGACAAAGGAGTTTAAAGTTAACCGTCAGGTTTAATTCCTTGTTGTGCTTCTTAATGAGCCAGGCTGTGCCATACTTTTTGGTTCAGAGCCTGGTGAACGGACTGTTCCCATGAGATTAATACATGATTTTCTGTTGCTTTTCCTTCAAGTTGTCACATGTCCCTAAATGAAAAGCATCAGATCTCGCAAAAAAAGCATTTATGCCTTCTTTATGGACATACAAATGCCACTAAATGAGATACAGAGCAGACCCTGGAAGTGAGGTGGAGGTATTAAGTGAGGTGGAGCTAGTGACCAACTATATGAGACTGTTCTGCTCCTAAATTCATAGCGAAGAACCACCCAAAGGCCTAAAAGCTACTTTTGCATATTTTCAGGTATAAAGATTGCAATAAATTATCTACAAAACAATCAAAAGAAATAACGGAAACCACAGAAATAAGAGATCCCAAAGCTCTGGAAAGATAAGATCACAGAGACAAGACAGGAAAAGAGAAAAGAAATCAAAACAAAAAAGAAGATGAAGAAAAGTGACAAGGGCTGAGTGGTAGGTGCATCTTACAGAAGCTCTTCTGTCCTTGGATGCAGTATATCATTTACTGTAGCACAACCATGATATCCATTTATCATAAAACCAATATGGGGTATCATGCAGACCATCTGTGAGTCTTTCCAAGGGTGAAACAGACAGTATAAATTGTCTCCAAGTGTCAAGGCAGAGAGGCCACGACTCTTGCAATGCAGCAGAGCAGTCCCCTGGCAGCAGAACCACCCCCGCCAGCAATTTGCTGGATATGCTTAACCCAGTTTAATTCGTTTGAACAATGAAGTTCAAATGTATGTAGCTAGGAGCCACGCCAGGTCCAGATTAACCTCTCTGTAGAAATTCTGGGTAGAAATTATAGTGTTTGTTAGAAACTCAAAAATGATGTGGAGAAGTGTGTAAATTAAGATGTTTAAAATAACACTGGACTAATATCAGAACTCTAAAGATGTGGAAAAGGTTGTCTTCTGAATTATGAGTTGGAGTGGCAATGATGTTACACCTGTTTACATCAGCTAAGGGTATAACCTAAGCTGTTTTTCATATATTTTTCCTTATTGCAGTTTACAGTGAACCTCAGAAGCCCACAAGTGAAACCTGCTTCCTTATATATGTTTTTTTTTTCTCTATCAAACACACCGCCTGGCATGTCACTGTAGAACTGTTTCTGTATACTAGGCTTCAGGCACTGCACTTCTTTAAAACATATATAAAACATTAAAAAGGGAAACTGTTGTCCCAAGGGGTTGGTAACAGGACATAGAGGCCTCACGTCTCTGATTGTCTCCTAAAGTAGGTCAGTTTTAAACTACAGTACTGGTCCAAATCCAGCCAAGATCAGTAGTGAGATTACAACTGGGCCATGAGTAATTTATTTGTTTGTCTCAGAGATCATGTCTGTGGGCTGGTCACATTGCCTTGTGTCTTTTTTGCCATTCACATTTATTTAGCCAAATCTCTTCTAAGAAATGGTAATCCATCACACTATCCAGTCTCTCAGCTGTTACTGGCCAGGTAACTCAGGTACAATTGGTTCCATTGCCGGATTGGATAAAACCCTACATATGTGTCTCATTTGGAAATGTGCTCTGTAGGAATTATAATTAGTACAGATGTTGCTGCTTAATTTGTGAGAGCACCATGTCAGCAAATTTGTTTAAAACATAAAATAATCCATATATTTACACTGTATGTTTTATGTTACATCCAACAGGTGAGGCCAAAAACATTCCAGTTACCTGCCCGTGGCCCAGTAGTTGGTATAAAAGACAATAATGATTTTATTAAAATTCTCTTTTTTTTTTTTTTTTTTTTTTTTTTTAAATTGACAGCCAAAGATCAAACAGCTCCCAGATACAAAAGTTGAGATGGGGAACGTGTGGAGAGGCCGTTAAGGATCCACCAGTCCTCTCTGCCTTTCCTTCGCCCCCCACAGTGCACTCTGGGCTCCATCCTACACTTGATGCAGCCTTAGTTCTGTGCTGTAGCGCTTCCCAACAGAGAGTCATCAAGTGCAGCCCATGGAGAGGGGAGCCAACATGAGCACTAGGGGGAATCTTCCCATCCTCAAGCCTCTTCACCCCATCTACTTAATCAGTCAGGCTATCAAATGCACATGTATCTAATATATTGCATCATGTCTTATTCATTTCAGTCCTGATTAGATCTCTAGCACAGGGAGGAAAGCTATAAATGTAACGATGAAAATTGTCACCCATCTCTATTCTGGTCAGTACCTAGAATCCCACAGCTGGATACTGCTAAAGACCTAATAACCTTTTCTGAAATATTGGCTGCAAACTGAGTATACCCATAGGGTCATGGACTCTTTCTCAGGACTTTGGGCTACAGAAATGATTTTACTTGGAGTTGGCATCCAGAATGCCTGACCTGCCGCCTCTGGTGTCAGAGCCCCAGCAGAGAGTGCTGGGAGCCACCTCTGGGACTGAAGTGGAGGGCAGCAGAGTGGTATGTGGTTTAGCTATAGCATTCTTCTGTGTACTTCTGGAGCTGGCAAGTCAGTGTAAGTGCTCATCAGCCCTACCCAGGCACAGGTTCTTTGATGTGCGGCACGGAGCGAGTTTCCAATACTCGTGCCTTCAAATAGGGCCCAAGTTTGCCTAACAGTAAGTGCTCAGCAGTCTATTTGACAATTAAAATGGAGTTGTAAAGCTGGTTCCCAGCTTCATTTCTTTTGCTGAGACCCATAGTTCTATTGTTCTTAGAAAAGAATTGTCTTTCATCACAAATAAACTACAAAATGTTCTTATGAGTAGTAGAATTGAAAAGCAGTTTTCAGATACAGCTGGTATTTGTGTGCTTAGTGCTGGAGGTGGCCATGTTGCTGAAAACTGACTTCTGTGATGCTAACCATATGACAGTTAACTCGGCAGATGAGAGTGTGTGAATCAATTTCCAACCTGTTTTAATAATAGAGTAACAACCAAAATGCTTTCTCCAGTGGTTAAACCAATATTAAATTTGCCTAGAAACTTGTTTACGGGCTTTTCCACTGGGTTTGTCTATTGCCAGTGCCATGAAGGACATCAATTTTCAGTAAGACAACTGCCTCCAGCACTGGGATTGGAAACGCCAATTGTAATTAAAACTTTTTTTTTTTTTAAGCAAATGCTTTTTGCAGTTTAATTATGGCAAGAAACGCTTCTTGTTTTGTGAACTTCCAGACTGTTGAGCTCAGCAGAACTCTGTTTGGCATTCAGCAGGCGAGTCCTGTCCTTGCTGATGTCAGTGGTGCACTTACTACTCCAAACACAACACTGGATATCCAGAACTTAAATAAAATTTGAACAAACTGTACTGCACCCAGGTTAAATGTGCTGTAAACACTGATTATTTGCGACCCACATTTAATCCTAACCATGGGTTATGTATATTTTCACTCTTTGATATTTTTGCTGTAATCACAGTGTGAGTCACACAACCTATCAAAAGTGCAGATATAAACTACAGTCATTTTATATGTTTCTAAACAATGAAAACAGAAAGAGAAAAGTAATCTCACAACAGCCAAATGTTTTCTATTTTCCAAAGGCTCTTATTGGTGACATTTCTCCCTGCACTGCTGTTTCTGCAATCACATAGCAACACAGCCCTTGAAATAACTTTTTGGTACTCAATATATAAGGTACAGCGTTTGGAGAAACTGGTTCCTCTCAAATGCCACCTGCTTAAATGCTAAATGGCATCAAAAACAAAAAGAAAAAAAGAATGACAGTCCAGTGGAGGAGGCCGCTCCCCTGTTTGGATGACTGAGCTCCCCTGTGCAGCTATTAGTCCTTTTTTCTTGAGTTTCAAAGCAAATGACAAGCAAGTGGGTGTAGCAGAGTTAACTTGGTACGGTGCCTGACCATCTCATAGCTTGCCCTCCTACAGTCCTTCACAGAATTCAGGCTTGCTAAGACCCTGTTCTGTTCTCTGTTGAGACATGCCTGCAGCCTCCTCACACTGTTTCTAAATATTGCCAGTTCAGCTTTTAAACTATGCATTTGAGAATCTGCTTCTAGCAGAGTCCAGCTGGACTAATTTTTAGGAAGCATTGATATATTTTGAGTCAGAAGAGCAATGGAGATGAGACAAACATCTAACAGCCAAACACTCTCAAACTTGGAGAATTTCAGATCTTCACCTAAACTCTGTGGTTTGGGCTTACCTTCCTTCAGGAAAGCATTTGCATTTTTCTGAGCTGCCCTTTTTTCCAAGTTTTAGGCTCTCCCTAAAAGCCACTTTGCTCCTCTTTTGAGTGTGGTCCTACTGAAGGAGGAGAGTCTTCGCCTATACCACTTCAATTTCTCCCAACCAGCAAATCCCAGTTCTCCCCGTCACCAGAGCACTGAGGTCGTTATCAGTTCACTTACCAAGTGCTGGCTGGGAATGAATTCTGGAGCTTTATATATTAAAACTTTCCACCTCTGTGTAGAATTCATGTCTGAACATGTATAGGGTTTAACCGCTGGGCATGAAGAGGCCTGAGGAAAGACTGCCACAGGTATTGGATATCTACAGCAGCATCATTCAAAGCAGAGAAGAGTTCCTGTGCAGTCAGGAAATGCAGAGATAAGGGTTGAGCTTACTGAGTGATGAAGTTGGCTGTCATGTTTGCAAGAGCAAAGCAGAAGTAGCCAGTGCCATACATTTCAATGCAAATCCACTCTTATCTAGTTCAGAGTTATTCAGCTCTTCAGCCTGCGTTGGGCTCACTTTTAGAGAAAGTTTGAGGCAGGGGGGAATGTCATTAAGGAGGAATCAGAGGTTCAAAGAAAGATGTTGAGAGCCATGTTGCTGCATATAGTTAGAAGCCCGAGAAGGTAGAAGAGGGAATGCAAGAAGTTGTTATTTATTTAATGAGCAGAAGTTCTTTTCAGGATGATTTACCTTTCTGAGACTTGTGCATTTTACAGTTGTATTCAAGTGTGGAAAAGAGAGAGCTCCTGGTTTTCCTCTTTTCTGAGCACAACGTATCATTCTCTGTGCTTCCTAAGCTATAAAATTAGCACTAGCAGCTGTAGTACAAAAGAGTCACAAAAGAATATGCAGTCCCAAGCCTTCTGAAGTTGCTATGGCGTATTATGGATAGTCCTTGTAACACAGCCCCAAAGGGAAGCAATACACCTGACTGATGTTGTCAGCTTTCAGTGAAACTTTCTTCTGTGCTTCCATAACATGTACCACTAGATTGAGCACCTGGTTGAGACCACCTAGAAATTCTCTCATGATAGCAATTATTTTTATTCTACGAAATTTCTTACAGTCTCTCACCATGTTTGTGGCCACCCTAAGTATTGATGGTAGTGAAGTCAGCAGGACATACAGTGTGGTCAGATCTCTTCCACACCAGCTTTGCCCATATCAAGCTTGCAGGAGAACATGGTCATTGTGGGCTGATTTTGAACAGGTTTTCTATCTAGAAAGGCAGAGAGAAGTAGAAGATATTGTCAGTCAGTGTTCAATGACTTCAGTGACAAAACCCATTTCTTTACTGCCATGGGTGCATAGGGGTATTGAAAGGTATTGGTCATCATTTCCCTCCAAACAGATGTTTTCTCCAGTGTCACTAGTGTACATCTAAAATATAGATATGAATTATACCAAGTCAAGAAATGTACAGGTTTCATTGTCATACAAAATACATGCATAAGTTTATTATGATAATAATGCCACTGTATTGTGAAATATTTGCATGCCATCTTCCATTCATATCAGCTGTATAGGATGTCAAGTATGTTGCGCTTGCAATAATTTTAGGAATGTAATATTTTCAAGTTCAGGAAGTTAACAACTTGGGCTTTTTGCTCTGCACGTCATAACCTTTTATGTTATCATTTGGTGAGATGAGGTGAAGACACAGAGACACATAAATTGGAGACCTCAGATCTGTGATTATGTTATTGCTGACCCTCATCACATCTAACATTACACTATGCAGCACTGCTCAGAGGAGAAAAACTACCCAGAGAGAGGAGGCGAAGTATAACTTGTTCACTTGAGAAAAGTTTTTATAGGTATAAACCAGGATAGTTATGCTGAAGTCAGTTACTTACATCACTGAGGATTTGGTTACAACTTTTTCCCAATCTGCTTTGTAGATTGAAAATATACATAGATCCAAGTTCATTTTTTGCTGGAATGCCTTATATAGCATAAACTGTACAAAGCAGCCCTAAAGGAGGCAGCCCTTCTTAATGACTTCAGACTAATCCTCTCCCTGCAACCACCAAAAGAGGCATGATGGGTCTTCCTGATTTCCAGCTGCCATAACAACTCCTGAGTCAGAGCTCGAGGAGTGACCCGAGCGCAGCCCACCAGCCAGCCGCTCTACCTTGCGGCAGGACAGGGACCAGCAGGCTCCAGTGAGCACAAAAGGGCTGTAAGGATGCCGTTGCCCACACACAGACACCTTCTGGAGCCTGCTGTGTGCTTCTTGGCCTTGCTGTCTGATACCATGGCAATCTTTTAGCACACAGAATTGTTGTGGTTGTCGTGTTGTCAGCTCAGGATATTTGGGGAAGGGGTTTCCTACTCAAATTACATTTTCCAAATGCAGGACAGAGCCATCTGTGCTGTGATCTGTCCTGAGGAGTTTGTGAGTGGTGGTATGTGCTCTACTGCACCAGCTGTAACAGGGAATGACTTTCCCATACACCAGTATAATTTAATTCATGAAGCATATTTCATTCATCTCCTTTGCAAAACTAGCCAGGGAATCTGAAAGCTGATGCAGAAACAGAAGCAGCAGCAGAAACGGGCCCTTTAAGGCTTCATCTTTAGAGACATTTCATCCCAACTAACCTTCAAGGGAATGAAGATTCACAGTGCCAGTGTCTAATAACTATATCTCACTCCATTACAGGTATTTCAAGGCCATTCTGTGCAAACAGTGTGCGTTGCTTTGTGTCTTAATCTGTAAAACAACCAAATATCTCGCTTGCAGATATACGTTAAGGTTTAATGAATCTCCTGCCATAAAAGTGTTGCTCAAGACTAATGAACAAACAAATGTTTGCTTAAACCCCTTTGTGAAAGTCAAACAAGCTTTCAACAACTACTCATGTATTTATTGTCAGATGTGAATCATCACTTAGGTGCCTGGCCCTGTGCTGTTAGCAGCTAATGGCAAGTTTTACAGCATTTCTTCACTCATTTTTCCCTGTTGCTGCCCCCAATTGCAGCACAGTCTCCTGCAAGAACCCATCTGGAGAGTGTCAATGGCAGAACTGGCTCTCCTTTGGTGTGGTTTGGGCCATAGTGGCAGCTGATTCCCTTGCTGTCTATGAGGTGAAGGTGGCATTTTGGGGCCCACCTCAGCAGCATGGTTCACGCAGCAGCTGTTTGCTTCAGTGCCACGCTGGCAATCCTGCTGACCAAGTGAGCACAAGCACAGCCATCTCCTCTTTTCACTCTCCCCAGCTTTCCAGGGGAGATAGTGGGGGGTTCAGGCTCAGTGCGTATCCTCATCCAGCTGTAGATGTGCCAGAAGTGGGGCTGTTTTCCTTCCAGCAGCTTTAGTATCTCCTTCCAAGCTGGCAGCTAAGCTGTTTGTGTGGGCACTCCCTAACCTGTCTCAATCACAATGCATTGGTTTACCCTGAATAATTCAGATACCAGGGCTTTGCTAACCAGCCCCATATCTGAGGTAGTGACCATTTCAGGTGATGTAGCTGCAGCTGGAAGAAGATGGACATCTTTACCCATAGACTCAACTGCATCTGGAAAGTTCCTATAGGATTCACCTTCCTAGTACATACTGAGGACTTAGAAGGTGGAATAATAACAGGGACTTATTTCTTGTGTTACTAGGTGGCATTAAAATTGTGTGTCAATGCTTGTTTTATTTTTACTCTGCTGCTAAACAAGCTGAAGGCTTTAAGGATATTTTTTGTTCTACTGTGTCAGAGGGGTCTACCCAGGATGGAAGAGAAAATCAATGTTTCAGGGTTGTGTAACTATGGGGTTTTTTCTTGTGTTGCTTGTTTCATTATGAGGATGGAATTAAAAATCCCTCCTAGACAGTACTTAAAATATCAAAGTCATTGTTTAATGCCTTTGAGTCACTGTACAACAAATTCAATTGCACAGTGTAGTGCAGTTTCATGGTATGTGAAACACAGATAGTAGAGAGGAGTGATTGGAAAGTTGAATAAACACAGCATTAGTTTGAAAAGTCTGAAACTTTCTGATGACCTCTTTCGCAATGATCCAGCACAACAACTCATCAGCAGAAGTGAGAGCAGGGACTTGTAACACCAGAACCCCTACCTCCTCCACCTAAGCTAAGCTAGCTGGGTTGGTACTGTCAGGAGCCTCTTTTCCCTCCTCTGAACCAGCCACTGCGGGTGGATTGGGACAGCACTGGCTGTCAGCAGCTTTTGGTGAGGTAGACAAGGGTCAAAGCTGTAGCTTTGCAGGACCCTTCACCAAAGAACTAACTTCAGGTGGTCAGGGACCAAGATGGCAGAAGGCTTGGCCACAGGGCACTCAAGAGGGCTGTGCACAACCAGCCTGGCCCCCTGTACATTGAAACTGGTGCTGTGTTGGGCACCCAGTAACCAACAGGGACCAGGGGTGCGTGGTGACAGGTCAGGGATTGCAGCTCTTGTGACACTGTCAGTAAAGGATCATTTTGTGGTAATCCTGGTACATCTGACTTCACACTCAAACCTAAGAGGTGACAGTACAGGAGGTCTTCAAAATACACCAGGGGTTCAGAGGGAAAGGTACAGATCCATTTGCCTGATTTGTGTGAGTCCTGTTGCCATTATAAAGGAAATTGTCCCAGATATTTATTGAATTTATTTTTGTACCAGCTCTGTGAGGTAGAGCAGCAGTTATCTCTATTTTACAAATGACAGTCTGAGGCACAGAGAGGCTTCAGCTTTGCTTCTCCTGTCACTTTAAGGGAGGTAGTAGTGGTGTAGAACTATCTGGGTTAGCTCTCATTTAGCTAGGTGTGGTAATATTTTGCCCACAGATTCAAAGTTTCTTCTGATGCAGGCTTTATGTGGGTAGAAACAACCAGACTTGGGGCCCTATCTGCTCTCTGAAAACACCCATTAGCTTCCTCATAGTAGCTGGGGCTACCATGCCTAAGTTTGACATTCCTTGTCCCAGCCTCCTTACCCACATGTAGATCTCCCAGGAAAGATGTCCACATCTGGGTCAGAGCTGGGTGTTCACATACATGGGAGTGCCAGAGCCCTGAACCAAGCATCCTCCACCTTGCTCTTAAAGCCAAACAGAAGCTGCATAGTTTGGGCATATCTGTGGTTGGTAAACCACCCTGTGGGAGTAAAGCACACACCTGATCATGAATTCCTTCTTTGGTTTCACTATTCCCACATGAAAACAAACACAAAGAAGTAAGTATCTTGAAGCTATCATGCTCGCCATTCAAATGTTGATGCTTAGTGTTTGCAACTGATTAGTATTGCCACTTAATCACTGATATTTCCTGTATTAAGTGGCCCTAAACGGTGAATGTCAACATTTTAATGACAACAGCATTATTGTAGGTAGTGGTAGTTTGGCAAAGAGGGAAGGTAGGAGTGGGATTAGTCTCTAATGAACATCCTGAACAGGTACAGATAGGAGAGGAAAAGGAACAAAAAATTGGAAGGACAAAGAAGCACACATGTGCTTGTAAAAGTTTCTGACAAGCTAAAAACCTCAGAAACAAATTCGAGCTTAAAAATGCATTTGAAAAGTTACATACTCACTTTTGTACAGCACAACAATGGTGGAATGATAATAACATTTAATTTCCCTTGACTTCTAACCTTCTTAACCTGCTGTGCTGCTAGAACAGCGCTGTAAATCAAAATATGCTGTATTGTATGGTGAACATGTGTATTGAGTCATTCCAGACTGCCTGGTGCTTTTTAAAAACAAAACTCACAATAGTGTTTGTGCTGTTTTTCATTTTTCATAGACCTTTCCCCTCAATCATGCTGCAACTGGTTAGGTTATGTATTAAAAATACAATATAAAAAAGGGAGGGAAGATGTAGGGGTAGACATAATACCACAGAAAGTACAGCACAGATGAATAGGCCAAAATATCCTTGACATTACTTTCCCCTTTGTTCTAAGTGTTCTTCCAATTTCAATAAAAACAAATTGGAATATTGCCTGGGGTCTACTAAATCATTAGTAAATTAAGAATCTGTTTTTAATAACATTTCACTTGTAAATAATGCATTAATTGACTAGCTTGAAAGTTAGCTTGAATGTTAGAAACTCTGGCACTAAATGTGTAATGAAAGAAGTGTGCTGTTTGAGGAGGCTGGATGGTAAATGTAACAAATTAAATATGACAGTTGATATTTGTGAAAATGGTGATATAATTAGAGGACACCTGCAGCTGTTTTCCAAGCAAAACAACAGAAATTAAACATGTATAAAGTATGTGTGTCATATTTTCTCTTGGCATATTTCTTTTGTTCTCCTTAGGGCTTTTTTGTGGGGGGCTTTCTATTTTTTTTCTTTACCTTTTGTCAGGTCATATGACTAACCAGGCAACAAGTGTCTCTTTGTCTGATGCTACTGTTTATTAGATCTATAAGTGAACATTCTGCAGAGTAAAACCAAAGAACATGAATCTTATTTACCGGGAGCTGGAAGTTACTAAAACACATGACACATGCCCAAGCATATTTTAATCATGGGTGCTTGGGAATAGTCAGGAATTACACCAGGACTCTTCTGTGCAGTTCTCACTTATAGGTAGCTCACACATTTCTCCACCATGGTGTTGATAGTCTTAGTGAGTATTTCTGTAAACTAAAAGGTGATGGGACATGATGTATAAGCATTGCAGATGTGTAGCTTTTCGTCTTGACATATGTGCAGCTGAAAGAGTATACGATGCTACCTTAGGCATTTCGTGAGTGTTTTGACCATCAAGTTTCTAATGCTAAAGGAAAATGTGAAGTTGTTGAACAACATAGATCCCCATGTCATGCCACTACTGGGAAATTGTGAAACATATTAACCGAAGATGGCCAAAACTGATAGGTTTTTGATCTGGAGCCAAAGATTCTGGGTATTTCAGCTCAGGAACTCTGTTCCATCTGTCCTTGCTCCATTCCAGTTGGTGTGCAAGTAAGCATCCTGCCAAAGGAAATAGGATTTGGACTTGGAAAAGCAGGAGTCTTTAGGCTGATTCTCTTCAGAGTTACAGCAGTAACAAGGCAGTGGAATTACTCTGGTATAAATAAACAGAGCCTATATGGTACAGAAAATTTTACTCCCACTTAAAGCTATGTGACCATTTTGCCTGGTGTCAGAGTTAATGTGCATAGAAACTATACTTCTGGGCTGGGCATGAAGCACACTGAAGCCAGTACCACCCCTGTTTCCATGCACTCCACCTGAGGAAGCACTTCAGGTTCTCCCAGGGTTGCATTTGCTAGGCTTTGACATAGAGAAAATTCCCCACAGTGAAAGGAAAAACAATACTAGAGCAAGGCAAACAGTCCTCACTGCGAGACTCAGCTCTCACTGCGGCTGTTCATTGGGGATTTTTCTCTATGGCTGAGGAACATAGAGCAAAATTATGTGGGGAAAGTCCCACTGCACCACACAACCAGCTGTGGATACTGTAAATCTTTAGCATGCCCTTTATCAGCTATCAGAAACACAGACGTTCATAAACAAAGGGGAGCAGGAGACCGAAATTCACTTTAAAATAAACAATGTGGACTTTGATTTGGAATGTGCTAACAGGATAGATATGAGCCATTTAAATAAACATACCAGCCAATTGTGTCAACTTTGCTTTGGGGGCAGCAATACCTTTGTTACTGGGGTTTGTATCTGTCATGATTAGGGCCATGTCAAGCAGCTGTTGAGATTGATGACAGATAGGATGTACTGTACATGACACTGGAAGCATAGTATCATGGAGACAAATTGTGTAGTGGCTGAGAAAGTCTTCACAGCTCTTTCAGAAATGGCAGAATTCTTAACTGTAGATGCAAATATATACCTTTTATCTGTCTTAAAGTTACAGACTTAGATATGGTTGTTCTTTCAGGTACCTATTGGTAATATCTTCCATTCTGCACTGCCTCCACCCAGCCCCACAAGGGGTCTGTCTCCACCCTGCAGCTTCTGGGTAGCACACTCTGCATGCGCCATTTATTCCTATAGTGACATATATGATAATTATGGCAGAGAAGTCATTTGTCACCTGCAAGGACAGGCACTAATAAAGTTTCACAGAGTACACCCTTCTTATGTTGTTAGAATTGCACAAGCTAGTCCCACCAACTTGCACAGCTTTCTAGATGTGTTGCCCTTTAAGTTTATTTTACAGATATTTTTTCCTGCTCGTAATGTAGATTTCATCTGTCTTGATGGCAACTGGTGATGGAACACGGTAGACAAGTGATATAGAAGAGGTGCAGCTCATGGTGTTATGTTCCAAACCTCTGCAGGCTGCTGTGTCAGCCACCACTCTGTGTGACTCTCCTGTTAAGGATCAAGATCTTCACTGGGTTAAAGGCTGAGGGGAGTTCCTATTCCCTTAAAACAACGATTTTGTTGGGCTGCTCCTACTCTCTCTGGGCTTTTTTGTTGCTCACCAGTAGTTTTTAGGAGGCAAATGTATCAAGACCTGCATTTCTCAGGTAAAAGGCATGAAGTAAAACCAAACTATCTGCCAGATATTATGATATCTACCAGAAGGAATGAGCTGCTCAGCCTCCCATTATCTTTCATTTGAACAAGACCTTTTCCAGGTGTCAGACATGGATATCAAAGATGAAAATAAACCTTTATTTTGGCTCCTTTATAAAGTATTTTGCAGTGCAGATGCTGAGCTTCTAAGTGGGTGGGATATACCATACAAATTTTTATTTATCACTGTACCCAAACACTGTAGATATTCGATTTCCCTAAAACCCCTCTTTGATTACATAGCATCATCAACAGAGGTGGAGACTCCAAAGGCTAATTGCTTTTTATGGTCTAAGGGGAACATGCATAAGAAGGTGGCCTTCAGCTTGTTGCCTGTAAGCTTGCAGCAGCAAATCAGAGAGCCAAAAGCACAAGCATTTTGATTACCCCTATATTTGTTTTCCAGGGACAAGTTTGTTGGCTTCAATTAAGCCTGCTAAAAATGTGGCCAAGATTTGCCCTGGCAAAAAAAATGCCCCTGCCTATGCCTATGTAATGTTACACTGACTTGAAGGTTTTTTTTAGCTATACAGCAGTACACATCAAAATACAGGCCTATTCATTAAAAAAAAAAAAAAATAAAAGGAAAAAAAAATAAATTAATATACCCAAACATAAGGAAGATGTGCTGGCTTAGTTAAATAAGGCGCAACTGGTCTTATTTAATTAAAATCTAGAGTGCAGCTGTTAGGAAAAAATCTAGCCAGTTTCAGATAGAAAAATATGCCCTAATAATATGTTTCAACATCATTTTGACACTAAACTCAAAAAGAAAGTAGGGGTGAACTTTTTGTATGTGTGTGAATACATATGCATGCATATACATCTGTGTCTGTAAGAGTAAGAGAGGGGGAAAAGACAAATGTGTTCAAATACCTTTTCTTTATTGAGAGAAACTATAAATAAAACTAGACTTATGTGAGCCAGTGACTGGGAGGCTCTGAGGATGCACAGTGTGTGCTTAGAGGCTGAGGACAAGGGGAGGTGATGCTGTGAGCTGCTTTGTCTGTGCACATGAGCCAGGGTTTTCTGTCTTTTACCACCCAGATGTACACAGTGGACATCTCACAAGACAAAATTACTTTGTTCACTGAGTGAGAAGTAATCTAAACTACGCAATTTTTCAGTTTTCTCAAAGTATGATACAGATGCATTTATTTTCTTTAAAGAATAGTTACAGTTAATTGCATTGGTTCTGTTTCTAAAACTTACTGGGCTAACATCTTGTTTTACTACCTAAAGCAGAGCATTTCAGCTTTTCAGAGAAATAATTGTATATATTGGACTGGCAGAAAAAAAAAGAGCAACTTTTGGAGGATGTTTTTGAGGAACCAGGCAGTTATGTAAACCAAGGAAACAGAAACACAACATTGTGGGAAGTTTTGGTGCCTTGATTATTTTTTATTTTAGTAACAATTTATACAGCACTGTGATTTTTCATGACACTCTTTGAGGAGCAAAAAAGAGAAGCAGTCAGACCCATAGCATACTCTGCTATACGTAGCCATAGCCATACCCTGCTACACACAGTATCTGACTGAGGAAGAGCAGGGAAAACAATGTTAGGCTACTTTTCTCCTCTTCCCATCCTAGAGTTGGCAGTCCAGGCTTCTGAAGCTGCGTCTTGTCCTGTCCTTGCTACATGGCCTTTGCAGGAGCAAGAGGTTTCTGAGCAAGACCTCACACCCCAGCAAGTCGGGGAACAGACCTGTTTTTCCTTCTGCTTTTCTCTTGAGCAGTGCAAAGCTGCCAGAGAGGGGGCTGAGGATCAGGCCTCGTGGTTGCTGTCACAATGAACTTGGAGTATGCAACAGATGGATATAGGAAAGGAGAAAAGCAAGCAAAAGGAGAAGCAGGAAAAAAGAAGGCTAAGGCTAAAACGTAACTTAAGATCATTTTATTCATTACATCTCCAGTTAGAAAAGTGCCACCTATTTGTAATGAAAAAGGGGTTTGATCATATTTTGATAACACCAGTCTTTTATTTCAGTTCATTAAATTATTGACATTTGTGGAATTTTACCCTCCTTGTAACATTTGTCCAGAACAGGTATAGGCTTTCTAAGATTTTCTTCTCTCCCTGTTATTTTATGGTCTCTGTGTAGCATTTGTTTGGCTATTAAAAGCAAATAGTTCACCTTTTCATAGTTCAACTTTTGTCTACAACTGAAATTCATGTCATGTTGAAATAGATTTCTTTTGCCAAGAGATGATGGTGGGCCCTCTGCTTTCCCTGTATCCATGGTCCCTGTGTAGGAGCTTTGGGTAGCAGTCTCTGGGCAGAAATCACTGGCTTTTCCCTCTCCAAGTTGCTCTGAAAGAACATACAGGTTCACTTGGCTGGTCAGCATGTAAAATGGACTTTCGGGGAGGATCTGAAGGGGAGATGGTGGGGGAATATTTGAAGCAAAGAAAGCTAACTCTTACTCCAGGGATATGGACTCAAGTCTGAAAGTCACAAAGGTGGAAGTGGGGAGAAGATACCAAGCCACAGAGTCTGTTTTTTCAGTCTCTCTATTCCATACAAAACAGCAGTGCTGTATGAGGGAAGTAAATACCAGAGGAGAGAGGGAGAACCAAAGTACAAGACAAGTGAGGGAAGAGGGAGCTAGCCAAACAAGTGCGAAGTGGGCATAGCTGAGCGCAGACGAAGGAAAACTCGCCCTTCAAACTCTTCCACAGTCATGTTGGCTCTCCTGCTCTCATCTGTAAGACGTGGAAAAAGAAGTGTTACAGCTCCTGTTCTGCCCTGCCTGACCGTGTGCCCTCAGGGATCTTGAACTATGAGGGATCCACGTGTTGCTCAGAGCCACTGCACTGCACACAGGAGGCTGCCACCAGGAACTCCTCAGGCTCTGAGTAACATCTCTACCATGCCTCCTGCTCCTCCCAGGCACAGTGGACTGAGTTGAAGAGCCTGAACACTGAATATGTTTACTCTGGGAAATTTGTTAGACCCTTGTATGTTATTTAAGGCATGTTTTTGTATTTTATCCACTGCCTGAATCTCAGATGCTGAAATATTTGCACGGGTCTTCATTCTCTGGGGAGCAAGACACAAATTTTCCCCAGTGGCACAGTGATAGCTTCTGATCCGCCAGCCTCCTGCTGTCCACTGTCATTGCAGCTCACAGTCACCAAGTGGCCTGAGGAATAGCTGGCACTCAAGGACCCCCCTCCAGTGCCCATAACTCTGAAAATACATGACATCTTAACCTTTATGAAATTTCTTCAAGACAGCATTTTAAAACACCCAAATCTTTCCTGACCTTTACATTTTAGTGGAGGGGTTTTTGTTTTGTTATTTTTTTAAATTGATGTTCCTGTATTTTTTTCTTTAGCTGTGGCATTTTTAAGCTACTTCAAGAGGAACTTTGCTTTGCCTTTCCCATCCTGGTTGAGCCCAATCATTAATCATAAAGGGAAAGCACTCCAGACTCAAACCTAACTTTATAATGTTTTTATGTTTGTGACATTTTATGTCTCTCAGCCAGTGGGAAGTTCTTATCCTTTTAATTTATAATCTGTTAGGTTTCAATTTGACTCTAGATGCTGACTTCCTCTGTAGCCTCCCATCCCCATTCTCACCCCTGTTTCACCATGCTGTGGCTTGGTGATTGCATATCAAGTGCACAGATCATTCAGAGACTCTCCCAAGGGGATCAGTGATTGCTGCCCTAGATCATCAGGAAGCCAACCCCTTTTTGTATGTGGGAAATCAAGGTATCTTCAACAGAAAAGCCAGTGGTGCAATTTGACAGTAACACACTGCCTAAATCTAGAATTAATCTGTTGAGTACTTCAGCAAAGCTGACTGTGTAAAGCTAACACAAGAGAGGAGTCAGTCCTGGCATCTTTACACAAAACTGAATATTTGCAAAGAAAAACTGGAAACTTGAAAGGAAGCATTCTATTTTTTTCTACAGCACTTGCTCTTTTTAGTGTAAATAGAAACTGTGTATCCTGCAGTGCGCAGCATTCTGCTATAAGACTTGGCTTTTTACAAAGGAAAAACTTGCAACATTCATATATAGTCTTTATCTAGTATAATCTCATAAAATCTTCCATGATATCAGGCAATTATAACATTCAAGGCTCACAGTCTAAATACGCTCTAGTGGTGCTGTTGGATTTGTTTATATAGTATTGTTCTGTTGCAAGTAGAGTACAACACTGCCACAGCTTTGTAGGCACAAAGATGAGTTCTGCTAAGCCTATGTAAGTCTCTGCTCTTTAGCCCAAAAAACTGAAGGTCAGTTCAAAGCTGCTTGTTGAGGGAAACTAATCCTGCAAACAGTACATTCGCTGGCCATTATTTCCAAATCCAAACTATCTTATAGTCATGAAATGGAAAGTTTATGGGGAAAACAAATGCTGCATTTATTACTGTGATGCAACATTCATAAAATATATTTCATTGGGGGGGAGTTTACACAGGGGGTAATGAGATTTTTCCTTTATACATTATTTATAACTGCTTAATCCAGGTGCTGTAGGTTATTTTTTTATCCCTCGGTTTCACAGCTACAAAACACTTCAGTGTTTCTAATTTATTTCTGCTTACAATACAGATGTTCTCAATTGTGTCTCTAACTACATTTCAACTGTTATGATCGCTTTTATTTGTTTGTGTCACTGTACACTTAGAGGTTGAATGTGCAGTACACAATAGTCAGGTTCCAAGCAGCCTGTAAAAAGCCTCTGGTGATTTAGTTACCAACAAATTAAACTATGCCTAACAGTAATATCTTTATCATTAGTGGTTTTAATCTTCAGATGATTTCCCTGCAGTTTATATTGCTCTGTGCATGGGTTCTTATATCTTCTCATAAAGGTTTCATCCTTTTAAACAGCATTTTTCAAGATGACCATTTGGAAACAACATTTGGAGGAACATTTGGGTTGCATCCTCTAACTAAATTTCCAAGCTGTTGGTAACGGACTAAAGAAAATGTGGTCTGCACTGAATTCTAAAGAGCTACAAATGTAAGAGCCTTGAAGGTTATGTGTAAATATTGACATTTTTATTTTATTTAGCATACAAAAATGAACTTGCAGTGTTGCTTATCTGATCATATAGCAGTGACTGCATCTGCATCATCTGAGATCTGTTCTTCACACTTCTGACTTTCATAGATGTTCCAGAGTTTTCCCATTGAGGATGTTATTGATGTCCCTGATTAGGCAACAGATATCTGGGGATTGAGTGTCCATATAGGAACATGTCAACCAAGAGGCAACAAATGGAAGCAGAGAAAGAAAAAATCCTTTCATCTTCAAAGGCCATGTTATATGTGCAGATATGGGTCCCAATAAAACCATTAAGGTCCTTTCCTGGGATGTGTAATGGGACTTTAGGGCATTCAGCATCCAGCAAACAAGGTCTTTGGTTCATCCTAGAGGAAGCACAGAAAAATAACATTACATATACCCCGGCTGTTCTTTGCACTTAGCCATACTGCCCTTTCCCCTTGAGTGTGAGTCTGTTGCCATTTCTTTTTTAACCAGAGGTTTCTGTGGAAGCCTTAGGGTCTGCATATTTGCATGCTTTTTTCATAAAACACTGAAAAAGACTCCAATGTGCAGATAATAAAGCTTGCAGTTCTTTGAGGCTGTTGTTTATGTATTTATATGTTAAGTACTAGATGCATTTATATGTTAAGTACTAAGATGGTCAGTGCACAGTTTGTAATTACAAGGCATGAAACATGAGGACCCCACAGCGTTCCCCTTAAATCTAATCAGAAAGCCATGAGATCTTGGTTGTTCACACTACAGATCTGGGTAACTGCTTCATGAATGTCACTACAGTCACCAAAAATCCCCAGCAATGATTCCAGAACACATTAGTTCTCTCTAGGGCAGCCTAACCTGAACACCAACACTATCAAAAATTTTACTAAAGTATCTGCTTCACCTTTTTAATACTCTTAGTTCCTGCATGAAACCCTGGCATACTGTTTGCATCAGCTGGCTGTCTCTTGTGCTCCTCTGAGGGTGTCTCAAAGATTTTTATTTCCACATGTGAGAGAAGGATTTAATAAATGGCAGAATCATAAATTTCACTGAGGGAGAGGGAAGAAGAACAGCAACTTCTTTGTGCTACACAGAGACTGTGTAATTTACATAAGTATTGTCTGTCTCTTTAGCAGATAGAGTAATTAAGTGACCAGCATGGCTCTTGTTTGGTCATCCTCCTTGTTCTTGTATAAACTTAATTTAATATGGTGTTTGTTTTACTTATTTGCCAGTTTCTGACTCTCCCAGTCCCCTGTTTCTATTGGACATAGAAGTAAGCCTTACCAAGAGGTACAATACTCTGCCTACAGAGCTACTTTGCCCAAATTAGAGAATATGTCCCTGGTTCACTTTTCTTGAAGAAAGCCAGGCATCAGTGTACTCAGGCCAGCATGCTTTTGGCAGCTCATGCAAAGTATGGAGAACACATGTAATTTGTCTTTTTTAATTTATTCTTCTCTGCCCTGCAGTTGAGTAAGCAGCCTTATCCTGTATTAGTTAAAGCTTCTGAGATAGTTCCCTCTGTGCTTCCAGAATAGTCCTGTAGTGACAGTGTAGCACTGTGGAAATAAAAGACAAGAGACATACGCAAATGATGAAGTCTGCTTCTGAAAGGGATGAACCCATTTCCCTCACCAGCACATGACTAAGTGTGTTCTTGTAGTGGCTGGTAGATATATGTGTCTATATCCTTTATGACTTCTAGCTGGACTCATGGAAAGGCTGCATTGCAAAACTGACAAGGCCATGTCCCATGCCAGCCAGACAAGGGACAGTGGTAGATTATTAACCCCGATGATCATCTAGTCAAATGGGCTGAGAAAATTAATTCCCCCCGCTTCTCCACTTGTGGGAAAAAAAAAAGTGGAGAGTTGAAAACTCTGCAAGGACTAAGGAAAGGCTTTAAAAGGAGCAATAAAGACTAAAGCTTTTGGAAGAATCAGCAGCTTTGGACATGAGAGAGGGTCAGGACAGAATGCTTTATAGCAGAAAGGTTCCACTTAATGGTGGGACTAACTAAGGTCAAAAAAGCTGATGTGAAGGGAAAGAGGCTCAACAATTAAGAGGGAAGCTCTGAATTGCAGGCAAAAATGGATGGACATCTTAGAGGAACCTGATGTCACCCAACATGTTGCTGTGAATTTGGAAAATGAGTGTGGATTTTATTGGGTTTGCATTGACCTGTGTGTGTCTGTGCTATCTAAGCATAATTTTGTTGGGGGGGGCTGAGTGCAGCTAAGCTGCATACTGTCATACTGCAGAAGAGATAACAAGCAAAGATCCTCCACCTGGTAAATACACCAGAAGGGCCTGGAGCAGAAACAGTGCTGCTGTCTACCTGTATCTAATAGAAGCTTAAAAAGTCACTTGATTTACTGAGACTTCTTTTGAGGGCTTGCATTTCAAGAAATATAGTCCAGCTGGAGAAAAGAGCAAAAAGAATAATCAGAGATCTAAAAAAAATCGATGTGTGAGGGAAGATTGGATGATCTGGGATTCTCTAACTTAACCAAGAGGAGTCTTAAAGTAGATAATGTAGGTTTTCAACTACATGAGAAACACTGCTCCAATGAAAAGGAGAATAATTCTTTCTTATGTTCCTGGGGGAAAGTAAGAAGCAATAGGCTTCAATTGCAGCAAGGAAGATATCAGTTAATCGTTAAGAAATACTTGGTATTCTGTTTAGGAATCTGTTGCCATACTGCAGTAGATCGGGAAGGGGTAGGGTCTTTGTCACCAGACATATTTTTGAATAGGCTAGACAACATCTGAAAGTAATGGCAAAGACATAGTAGGGCCTGCGCTGACCTTGTGATCCTGGTCAACAGACTGGTCAACTGAAACCCAGTAAGTACTGAGTGATTAAAGTCTATCAAGAGACAAATGGATTTAGGTCACTTTTGTAGCTGGGACTCCAAGATGAGGTGGTAGGTGGTAAATCCTTTGTGCATTTTGACAATGGGAATCTCCCTCAACTTTGAAAGTAGATTTTTGTCAACTCAAAACACTTTTCCTTTGCCAAACCCATACACTACCTTCATCTTATCTAGAGAAAGCCTCAGCCAACTGGCTTTCATCCATGTCTTATCTCTGCCAGACACAAGGAAGCTGTAACATATGGCTTCAATGAAAAGGAGACGTAGAGCTTGGTGTCATCAGGATATTGATGACATTGTAGCCTATGCCATTTCACAATATCCTCTAGTGGTTTCATATGGGTTTTGAATAAGAAGGGTAACAGCAGTGAACCCTTTGGTACTTTAAGCTGTAAGGCCTGGGAGAGAAAAAACATTTATCTGTGCTTCTGGAATCTTCTTGACAGAGATTGTCAGAACACTTCAAAGACTTCTTTCTTCTCTCTTGTCAGCCATTTTGCCATAGCAGCAATGTGTAACAGCTAACAGGATGCAGACATCATGTCTGGACTTTGGTCTGACTCAGATGCAGTGTCAAAGCACAGGGAGAATTAACAATATTAAGTTAAAATAATGTATTAAAGAATGTGTGTGTATGTATGTGGGTCTGTGTGAAGTCATGTAACCATATCATGAAAGAAATTTCCCACTTTTCCTGTAAAAGTGCTAACGTCATTAATCAGAACATATAATTTGACTGTTAACTGGAAGAATAAATTTATATGTAGTCTAGGAATTTTAGTCCTGAGAGCTGTAGAGTGAGAACGTTCTGTGCAGCTGATCATCTGCAGAGGTTTTGCAATGAGACCTGCCCTAATAGATCAGGGGGACAAAGTAATCACTTTGTTCGTTTAATCAACCAGTGAAAGTAACAGATGAAGTGATGTGACCCCTGTGTGAAAAAGGGAGGGTAGAACCCACTGATAAAGACACAAAATGGGGAAAGAAGATACAAAATCTCACTTCAGTATTAACAATTACTCTGTAGGCAGAGGTGTCTTTCCCCCCGTGCTTACGTCCATCTGGAGTTCCAACCTGCACTATGCCAATCAAGATTTAGCTTAAATGCCCAGCCATTTTTTTGGAGTGTATTGTTGGTATACATTTTTGGTTGATATACAGATTTGCTAATAGCAATTTATATGTTATCTAGTCTTGAAAAATCTTTGCTTGTTATTTAAGATATATATAATTGTATTGTTCAGGTTTCACATTCTTTCTTTTCTGCCATCAGTGATGAGAAAACAGCACTGAAATGATTATATATGCCTGTCACATGCCTCAGCTGTAATAACAGAAGTAAAGTACTCCAGAATCTGATTAGCTCATCTTCCTCAGCCATTTCAACATAACCACAGGGAGGGTGTCCTGGAGGGCCCAGATGCACCACTGGAGGACTTTTCAAAATAAAGCCCTATTAGTAAGTCCTTTCTCCCCTGCTGTGATATTTGGTGGACAAGACATAAACCATTTCAGTGAGATGTTCAGGCCTGAGAAATGATGCATTTTGCACCAAAAACATGGGGGCTGACAGATGCCTAAGCAGAGGAGGAGCTGGATGTGTGAGGTGTTGAAGTTGGCCCATCACTGCCATCCCACCAATGCTACAGAGAGAAAGGGGGTTCTATATACAGGAATTGATGTAGGTTAGGAGTGAAGCAAATTAGTGAAATCCATCTTGTTTTCTCATAACACAAATGCCAGCTGAGCTGGAGTGATGCTGTGCAGTAGATTGCAATGAAAACATGCAGCTTGTGATAAGCTGACAGGAGCTGGACTGAGCATAAATAGCTTAGAAACATCAGTGGGTAAAGGCAAAGTTTTTCCTTTTGTGTTTTAAAAGACATTTTTGCTATGCTTTGCTTTTCAGAATATAACACATTGTGTTAATGCCAGCAACTTTATTTATAACACCTTACATTTCCCATGTGTCAATTTTCTGTCCTTATAGATGTATGTTCTCAGTTTTTTGAGCTATGGACCCATTACAGTTATTGTTAGAACGTTGTGACCAAGGAGATTAGACTTTCTCAGCATGACTAACTGTTTTCTCAAGACGTCCTGGCTGCAGTGGAGTGACTGCTGACATTTGCACAGATGGGCAGATGGTGCCTGGGACATGTCTGGTTGCAGTGCAGACCTGAAGATCCTAGTTGAGGAAGCCGAGCCACTGTGTTTTGGCCTGATTTATAAGAAAACTGCTTCTCAGCAAATGTAGCTTGTGTTATCCTTTCTGCTAGATGTAATGGAAAAAAATTGTTAGCCATAGGAAAACAAGCCCACAGCTAAAACATATGTTTTGGCCAAAGGCCATAATGATTTATATCAGATATCCGTGTATTTGTTCCATACCAACTAAAACCATTTAAACTCCTTGGGAAATATTGAAGAGGGCAAACATCCACAAGTCTGATTGACTATGGAGGTTGTAAGACATATCACAATTGATAAATTGTGCTTGAAAACCATGCAGTATGAGAACAGAAGCTGAAATGGTGTCACTGGGAAATAGTCTTCTATAGATGGCAGCTGAATTTTGATTTCTCCTTAGAGTCAATTGTAAATGTGGAATAGTTCCCTTGCTCTCGAGAGAGATTTTGCATTGAGGCTACCTGTGGAAGTCAATAGTTGTCATACACAATCCTTAAGGTAGAAGGAGAGGGAGAGTAAGGCATGCTTTGGAGTACTTGGGACCACAGACTGATTCAGTGAAATCCAATTGTTTCCTAATTCCAGTTCTGAGAATGAATCACATAATTGTCTACAGATAACTGGCTAATGTCCACTAACTGCTGAGAAGAACTTTATGTCCTACTTTGTGATTGACAGCTAACTAATTAGAGTGTTTTTCAGCTGGGGGAGTTGTCATGGTCTGGCCTGCTGCATCTAGGTGCCAGGACCCTTGGCATACTCTTTGCAGGTCTGCTACTGACTTCCTGCTGTGGACTTTGTGATTAACATCCATTATTTCACTTTAACCTATTTGTGAAAAATTCATTGATGTAACACTTTTAGAAGTGGCTTTTCATGGATACAGCTAATGGAATTTATGCAAGTAAAATGCTACTCCAGAAGTCCTCTGATAAGCCATGCAGACTGTAAAATTACTGATTTAGGACATAAGTGGGTAAGATGGCAAATTTCGTCATGTGTTTGTAACTGGTTTATGCATATACTGCTTTTTTATCTTCAGTCCAGAGCATTACAGAAGACTTCAGCAAATACAGCTTTCTGATTTAAGCACTACCATCACAACAGTTTTTACATTCTTGCTCTGCTCTGTACTCATGCAGTGCTGGAAAAGCTCCATGGACTTCAAGGGTCAAGGCAATATTGCAATTACAGAGAATTAGAATTCTTTTTCTTTAGCAAAAAGATTTGGTAATGTAGCAAAACCAATGGACCAAGGCCAGCTGTGGCATGAACAGTGATTTTACTTCTCAAGCGAAATTCTTAAGGTTCTAAAAAACCCTTTTTTGATCTCCTTTGTGTCACACACAAGTCTATAGGGCCACATGGGATCCACCCAAGGGTACTGAGGGAGCTGGTGAAAGTGCTCACCAAGCCATTTTCAATCATTTATCAACAGTCCTGGCTAACTGGGGAGGTCCCAGTTGACTGGAAGTTAGAAATTTGACACCCATCTCCAAGAAGGGACAGGAGGATCAGAGGAACTACAGGTCTGTCAGTCTGACCTCAGTGCTGGGGAAGGTTGTGGAGCAGATCATCCTGAGTGCTGTTATGGAGCACATACAGGACAACCAAGTGATCAGGCCCAGTCAGCATGGGCAGTCCTGCTTGACTAACCTGATCTCCTTCTATGAAAAGATGACCTGCTTAGTGGATGAGGGAAAGGCTGTGGATGTTGTCTACCTAGACTTTAGTAAAGCCTTTGGCACTGTTTCCCACAGCATTCTCCTGGAGAAACTGGCTGCTTATGTCTTGGACAGGTGTACTCTTCTCTGGTTAAAAAACTGACTGCATGTCTGGATGCAAACAGCTGTGGTGAATGCAATTAAGTCCAGTTGGTAGCTGATCACAAGTGGTGTTCCCCAGGGCTCAGTAATGGCGCCAGTTCCATTTAATATCTTTATCAATGATCTGGTCGAGGGGACCGAGTGCACCCTCAGTAAGCTGGCAGATGACACCAAGTTGGGTGGGAGTGTTGATCTGCTTGAGGGTAGGAAGGCTCTACAGAGGGATCTGGACAGGCTGGATCCATGGGCCAAGGCCAGTTGTATGAGGTTAAACAAGGCCAAGTGCCAGGTCCTGCACTTGGGTCACAACAACCCCACACAACGCTACAGGCTGGGGGAAAAGTGGCTGGGAAGTTACCTGGGGGTGTTGGTCAGCAGCCAGCTGAATATGAGCCAGTGGTGTGCCCAGGTGGCCAAGAAGGCCAACAGCATCCTGGCCTCTATCAGCAATAGTGTGGCCAGCAGGACTACGGGAGTGATTGTCCCCCTGTACTCAGCACTGGTGAGGCCGCACCTCGAATACTGTGTTCAGTTTTGGGACCCTCCCCACGAGAAAGACATTGAGGTGATGGATGGAGTGTGTCCAGACAAGGGCAATGAAGCTGGTGAAGCGTCTGGAGGACAAGTCTTGTGAGGAATGGCTGAGGGAACTGGGGATGTTTAGCCTGGAGAAAAGGAGGCTCAGGGCAGGCCTTATTGCTCTCTACAACTCCCTGAAAGGAGGTTGTAGCGAGGAGGGTGTTGGTCTCTTTTCCCAAGTAACGAGTGGTAAGACAAGAGGAATCAGCCACAAGTTGTGCCAGGGGAGGCTTAGATTGAATATTAGGAAAAATTCCTTCACTGAAAGAGTTGTTAGGCATTGGAACAGGCTGCCCAGGGAAGTGGTTGAGTCACCATCCCTGGAGTTATTTAAAAGACCTGTAGATGTGGTGCTTAGGGACATGGTTTAATGGTGAAATTGACAGTGTCGTGTTAAGGGTTGGACTTGATGATCTTAAAGGTTGTTTCCAACCTAAATGCTTATATGATTCTATGAATAGGTTAGACAAAAGGGTTGGAGTGGCAGCAATAAAAAGTACTATTAAAGATCTTATATGTGGCAGAACTATTTTACTTTGTCTTTTAACTGCTTTTCCTGCTTCATGCCCATTTTTGCACCTACTTATATGGGAGCTGAACGTGGGCAAAGACTGACTATGCTTGCATCAAGATATATATATATAAAAGGGCATTTGAATCAATCACCACTTTGCCTATGGATTTTAGAAGTTTACATCTCTATCTAGGGCAGCTGTAAGCTTCTTTGAGGTGTAAAGGTAGCTGTAGCAGGTGGGTTCAATGAATTGGGTGTAACAGCTGGGAGGAGAGCACTGAGATCAACAGGCACGTGCTGGTTCTTGTGATTAGGCCAGAAAAGCTTTCTCAGTGTTGCCCTGTGCTGTACAGACATATCTTGTAAACAAGGATTGAGCGACCAAGTCTTCCAACATACACTTCTGTAATGCAACACCTAACAGGTGGGATTGCTGTGCCTGCAACCAGGCTTTCTTGTTCTGTGACTTTCTGGGATCAGCAAGTATCTGTATGATGCCTGGGGAGCAAATTCTCAGCTGCTGCAGCTCCACCTTTGCTGGTTGCTGTTGTTTGGGACTGCAGAGCAATCCCAGATCTTTCCAGTTCTGGAAGCAATGACTAGGAACTGCCCTAAGCCTCACCTCATAACATGTCACTGCACTTGCATGTTCCAAGAGGTAAAGTAAGCAACACGGAGGGCATCTGGAAAAAGGGGAGACAGGAGGAACTCAGTTTGGCAAATGCTGGAGCACAGCAGGTTTTCAGCAGTTTATTTTGGAAGTAATTGTTTGTTAAATAACCATCCTTTAACTGCAGCAGAGTATCTCCAGTAATCTATCCTTCAGTAATATTTTTTTTTTATTATTATTATTATTAAAGGCAAAAGTATACAACAGTTATAGGAGCATTGTGGTACTCCTAGCTAAGAGTCACTGTTCATTAACCATTCAGTCACGGTGATTTTAAAAGGGCTGAGCTTTTAAGTGTTTTTTTCCTAATTCTTGTTGTTCTCAAACACACCCGTTTTAATTACCAAGAAATTAAACTGCAGGAAGAAGGGTAGTGTTATCTGGCTTGTGCATAGGCTGCCTCCATCACACTAGTACATAATCAAAGAAAATATAATTACAGCTCTGTGAATTTGAGGCCCAATCCTGTAGTCTAGTCTGTTCTTTTACTGCTCACATAAACGGGTGAGTCCCCGGGTTTTGCTTGGCTAACAAGTACCATCCTGTAATAACAAAGAGGAAATCTATGCTAGGATTTAAAGCAGCTGGTTTTATTAAACATAATAGACCAACTGTAACCTTGGTGTCAGACAGGAATGAATCTCCTGAAATGACTGGAGCTGTACCAATCTTACATTTCAGGACTGAGATCAGAACCAGATCCAGTATGCTGAAAAATAAAGCAGTTCCGTCACTTGCTGGTAGTGAGGAATCAGTTACCCAAATCTTACATCTATGTCCAAGCTGAATTTGTACACTATAAATATGTTACATGGACTCCATGGGGTGCTCTTCTAAATGTGCTCCACAGTGCTTACTAATAAGGCTTTTTTCTTTTTCATACAGCTTGTCCTCTAAGTGATAGATGTTTCTGCACTAGCATTTTGTTTTATTCCTATTAAAACCATTTTAAGTTTCAGGAAGAATTTTGGTCTTTCTTGTCTTCCAAAACTATTATAAATATTCACAAGTTCAGGGTCATGCTGTCTGTAACCACATACCTTTAAATCCAAATATTTGAGGTGGGATTTATGGGAGGGAGGGGTTAAGTTTACAGCAGGGTTTCCCAAAAGGGGGTATGAAGGTGCTGGGAGGGAGAGGCGAAAAAGCAAACTATTAATTCTGCTTCCAACATGGGGACATTGTACCGAGGAGTGGAGAGGATGAATGGAAGAGTTCACTGGGGAGAGAGGCACAGGGCAGAGTCATTTGCAAAGTGCTGGTTTACAGAGCTTTAAAAGGTAAATGTGCTTATTTGTAGGCAGTATACTGAGTTGTATTGTTTGGCATGAGCTGGTTCCTAGTTATACTTGACTTCACAATGTCTACAGCATTCTTCTTAAAGCTATCAGTTTAGTGGGGGAAGGCAAGGAAAAGAAGACATCCCCATTCTAGTAGTGCTACCTCAGAAATCCCTATATTATGTGTGAAAATGCTGTGCACTTACTGCTTACCAAGTGACTTAAGTTAATATAAGGGGACTCAATGTTCTAATGTTAAATGCCAAGGGAGCAATACCTGAAAGGTCTGAGACTGAAGCATCGGACTACACAATTTCCTATTTACTATAGATGGTATATTTAGTAGCTAATCATCCAACCTAATAATCTAAAATAGTATTTGACAAAAAGGTCAAGTGTTTAATATTCAGGCTAGGAGAGCCATAAAATTCTATAAGGAGAATACTCCGTGGAACAGCCAGCCAGATGCAGCTCCCAGCTCTGTCATTGTATCTCTCAGTTCCTCCTTTCATTCTATAAAAATGTCACAGTCTCTTAAGCTCAAACAATTCCATACGTTTTCTGCTTCTGGAGGACATAACCATATTGAAAACTCAGTTCCCAGTTGCGAGACCAAACAACTCCATCTCTGGAAGTTTACTCTCGTGAAGTCTTCTAGAGCTTTTCAAAAAGTGTTATGGTTTATGGAGTAAACAGAAGTTCCCAGGAGGACGTGGATGACTCTGTATTTTATGGAAATCTCATTAGAATGCAGCGGAAGAGACTTTTAAAATTAAATAATTGCTTTATAAAACTTAGCAGACTTTATGTTCCATGTCTGTTAGCCAAATGGATCTCAGCCAGAGGGGCGAGAGGGAGTGAACCAAAGAGAAAGCTGGGGTAAATTGGCCCAACTTTCACACTGTTTTTAAACGTGACTAACACATGCAGGGGCTAGAAGTAGCCACAGTGTGCTGCTGATCTGTAGAGCAACATGGGCAGCTTCAGCCATGTTTCAGAACCTCATTTCCCCTGTAAAATATTGAAACAAAACACAGAAACAGCAACTGAGACTAAATGCTGTACTCAAATCCAGACTGCAGGACACATATATCTGATTTTATTGTTAATACTGTCCTCCATTAGCTCCTGTCTCTCTGATACTATTCCCACACTCTGTTCTTCATGACTCCCTTCATGACTGTTGGCAGTTTATTTTTTCTATCATCTTATTAGCCTACAGGGACCTCATGGTCCTGTAGGCCCATGGGATCCCACCTCAGTTACAGCTGTTTGAATTAACATGCCTCCTTGCTGCATCTTCTGGCTGAGGAAGCTGCAAGAAATGCTCTCACGACCAGCAGAACAAACAGATGATCCACCCTGTAACTTGTTGCTTTGGCATTTTTTGTAAACCCACATGGTTAGTAGCAGGTTTCTCTTTTTTTTTTTTTCTTGGATTGGCAAATATATACTAAAGGAATGGGGGGTATTTGTAAGAAAAAATGGGACGCACCTTTTAATTTTGATGAAAGCATTATCATGGGAAGCCTTCTTACAACAACAGGGTGAGAACAAGTTAAATATTTTGTTTCAGAGGGATTATCCCTACCCATCAGAGAACAGCTGGCATAAAGCATTGATCCACTTCCCACTGCAGACATAAGCCAAACTCCCATTGATTTCACTGGTACAGAATCAAGCCCTTATTAAGTCCATGACCAGCTTTGCACAACTTCTGTCCCTATCTGTTTCCCTCACACATGGCCTGTGCCTCTCTGACCCTGGAGAACCAAAGCTGAGGGGTGCTGTAATGAAACTGAAAGCATTTTAAGAGGTAAATGAATAAAATAGTATAACTGCTTTTTCCAGTTATATTCAGTTGTGGAGTACATCTCAAATGGTCCTGCTAACTTCAGTCTAGGCAACTGTCTGGATAGTGAAAGCAGCAAGATGTATCCAGGATCCTGACTCACTAAAATGAGCCAGTTCCTTCTTTTTTCTGGATATAGCATGGTTCCTCTATAGGTTGTGTTTCATTCCCGTGTTGAGCCACTTGGAAAGTACTGTTTTCTCATGGTATTTTCAAGTTCTGTGTACAGTTACATTGCAGTATATTTAGCAAAAGAGCACCAGTTACTGAGATCTGTTGAAAAACGTCACTCTTAGATCTGAGCGGACACAGACTTCTTATTCTCTTTCCAGAGCATTCACTGTTCAGAGAACATATATTAATTGGGAAAAAACCTAGACATTAGTTAGGATCCTAATCTCTGACATCGACAACCTTCCTGTCACCAACATCCAGTCCCTTCATGGTTATATTGTTTGAATGCTTTTCTGCTAAATGGCAGATCAGGCTAAAACTATTAGTGCCTAGGAGTGAGAAAAAATGTGGTAATAAGTGATTGGGTTAAGAGTCTTATTATATGTGACAGTGAAAAAAACTGGGGTTGTACCCTCATATGTCATCTAAAAGTTAGTACTATGAACAAGATGTTTTCATATCCTTTCTAATACTTTGTGATATATCAAAATTTATCATAGCTATCTTAATTTTACTCAGTTAATAATGAATGATCAGTGAAACATTTTGGAATAGGAAAAGCTGGATGATTCATATAACCTCTGCTGTGAAAGGTTTTCAAAGTTTAAAATGTACAAAGAGAAGTAAAAGTAGCTATATCTTTTGCACAATGTATATAAGCCAAGAAATTATATAGGAGAGCTGAGAAGTTTTAATTGAATAACAGAGTTTGTGAGATGGTAATACCGGTTTGATTTTTTGATAATCAGATTGAGTTTCATTGTTCAGCATTTGTATGAGTTCTCAAACAATGAAACTGTCTTTGTAGACATTTCTTTTCACTGAAATTCATCCTTTGATGATAGTGGTGTGACTGTATGAGTGTTGTATAGCTGCAATTTTTAACTTGGGGAAGGTGCTGTGTAAAAAGCTGTGTTTCTTCTTCTTTATTAGAACTGATAGAAGATCCACGATATGAGAGTCCAAAACCTTGCTCAACTGTTTATGAATAACAAGGAATCCAGAAGCTTTGTCGTAGCATTCTTGTTATGCACACACCTCTGGTAAGTCTGCACTAAGAATAAAGTGCCAAATTCTCTTCTAGAATAAAAACCACAATTTCTTTGGTGTCTATTGAGCTTCCACTACCTCTTTCAGCAGAGACCTTGGTTACTAAAAAACAAAGTACATTAACATGTCTTTACCCCTCCAAATTGTGTAGACAATGCTTGGAGATTTTTCTTATCTTTGTGCCAGTGCACAGAAAGAAGTACAATATGGTGCATGCATGATTTCTTCACAGAGCTTCAACTCCGGAGCCTGTGAGTGGGGAATTAAGGTGTCCCATTCAGGTAGATTATTCTATAATAATTGTCATTCCTATTGTATCACTTTCACAAGCGCATAAGGTTCCTGACTGTAAAAGACTGGACATGCTGGACCACTGTTCTGGACCAGTATTACAGTCCTTGTGCTTTTGTATTGTCAGATCTAATTCTTTTGAACTTCATAGCTAGCCAAAAATTTGAGATATTCTAAGTTATTCTAATTATGAGGAGAAATTGTTGGTGAGAGTTATATACTACTTTTATGTAACTCCATGTATTCACAAAAAAAAAGGACAAAGATCTGTTTTTCTGCCCACAGGACAAGTCAAACTATAAGAATAGAAGAATTTTATCCCCTTGCCTGTGAGACCTCTTTCAGCCAAAGCCCATTCCTTATGCTCACCCTTGGCCTCTCCTAGGGATGCACTGTCTGCATGTCCTGCCACCTTTCTTCATTTCTGCAGTGCTTCCGTGGCTTTACTTCCCACCCAGCTCTGGTGGTCTCTCAGTGCAATACTTAGAAGATACGTTTCTCTCATAGTTTAAGTCTCTGGTCGGACTGGCCTTGCTTTTGCTGTGTGCAATAATAGGTGTCTGCACTTTGCTTTGGAGGCCAAGTATCTTCATAGAGGAGTTGAGCTGCTCCTTCCCAGATAGCTCAACTAAAGGGTAGTGACTACAACCACCAGCTCTGATAACAATTCATCCATCCAGTCCTAACTCAGTTTTCTATCAAAATTACTTCCGTAACTCCCTGTCATCATAAAAAAGCAAGCCTGAAGAGGAACAAACATACAGTAGTTTAGAATTGTGTACTAAGAATAATTAAACTTTTAGTAAGAGGCTTCTGTCATTTCTTTATATTTACTCACCATGAGGACAGCGTGTTCTCATCTCTGTGGAGTCACATAAATGACTTGATTAAAGTGCATGTCGCAGAGCTGAATCTGGGCATTTGGAACTTCCTTGCTGTTTTCTTAGGGTATTTGTATGATAGACAAGGAAAAAAAAAAAAGTTCGGTGCTTAGTTCATCTTGTTATGCTGTAGATATATTTTCCACACATTTGCAAGTAGAGTAAAGAACAAGAGTTCTTCAGCTGTTTAAAGGCTTTGAAAGAAGAAAGGCAGTTTAGATTACCAGCAGCCTACAATGTGCATGGCACAAAAATGTCATTTTTAATGGCAAAGTTCAGGATAAAACTGTGTCAGCTAATTTAATCATTTACCATGAAATACCAGTTATCTTAATCTTACATGCACTCCTTAAGTCCACTGCATATTTTTCTGTAATTGAATCCTGACCCTAAAAGGGAGGAAGCAAGGAATTTGCTTTTTGGTGAATAGTTAGACTCTAAATGTTCTTGTTTATGAATTGTATTTGCAGCATTGTCAGATACTAGTATTTCTTAGCAGCTAATATTTCTGATTAGTCTATTTTTTCTCTGTTTCATATTTGTTTTCCATGCTGCATAAATCATATTAGTATTCAGTTTCTGTGGAACTTAACTGAGTTCTCTGAAAAAAAGTGCAAATATTGTTCCCAGAACTTAAGGCAAATAAATTAGTATCTAACCCAGATGACACATTTTATTCATGTGGTTAGCTTTCCATCTAGATACCTGATGTATTACTTCAGCAGCAAATTCAACAAGGCCAAGATGTCTTCATTTTCCTTCAGAGCAAGATCTGTAAGAGCAGTGTGATGAAAGTATTGGTCTTCTGTGGCCAGCCGGCAAGAACCCATCAACAGCTGTGATGAGCAGAGCAGACATGGGGAGACAGGAGGCAGCTGAAGCCAAAGAGGACCCATGCCTGGAGCTGTGTGTGTGTGATTGGAGCAGAGAGAGGCCAGGACCCAAGGAAATCCCAGCAGCAAGGGAAAAAAACAGATTGACTCTCAGTGACTCATTTAGCTCCTGGATTGGACAGATCTCTCCCCTGCTGGCAATTTGGCTGAGCATCAATGGACAGATACCAGGATGAATAGCTTAAAATAATTAGGGGTTGGGAATCTGCAAAACTGCTAGCCATCCAATTCTTTACTGTGCAATGCGAGGCACAAAAAAGAAATTACATTTAGGTTATTAAATATTAAGTCAGTGGATTTACCTCCATTTGGTCCAGAGCAGGAAACTGGCTAAAATTCAACATTTATATCATTGTGTTGATGGTCTGTTTATCACTGAACAAGTGAGTGCCTTTTGGCAGGTCAAGCTCTTTGACACATGGGGCAAATGTGTGCTTAATTTCTCCCAAACCGAAGAATTAATATAATAATAATTAACACAGATGAGAACAGAATTAAAATCAAGTACAGTCAGGAGTTCAGTTTAATTCCAAGCTTCTCACATGCTAGATGTTCTGGGGCCAGATTTTTTCCTGTTGAAAGTAGTGAGCATTTTGCTGTTGGTGCTGATGGGAGCTGAAGTGGGCCTTGAATGCAGAGAGACAGGATTCCCTGTACTTTCTATTTAATGTTCCAAACCAGAAGCAACAGGCTCATTTAGTATCAGCAAAGGTCAGTTAATGTTATAGAGACATCCTTTGGAGCAAATCCTCTGCCTTGTATTTGCATATTTATGAACTAGAGATTACAACAGACTATTCCATTTATTAGAGCAGCACCGCTATAGTTAATAGTCTGTCAGTATTTCCATTATAAACCCCGTTTTTCAGTGTTTTAATATCTCAGCCATTTAAAATCACATCATGAAGCAAGTTGGCCTTATGTTGTCAGCCAGGTGCAATTTTTTGTTTTGGATTATTGTCATTAATGAAATACCGTTCATCATATATGCAAATTAGGCACAGTATTTCTGTTGGAGGGAAATAGTAAAGCGTGTAAGATCATTGTGGCTTTGTTTTTCTTTAGGAAAGAAGGGAAAAGAGGGATTTGACCAACCAGAGTCATGGGTGAAACACACCAGGTAAGAGAGCAGTAAACATAAAAGAAGAACCTTTAGAAGTAACAGAAGCCCTGCTTACAAATTCAAAAAGCTGGCCTCTTTCTAAGTGTCTTCCAGATGCAGAGAAGTGCAGTACTGTACTGACTTTATTGCTGATATTTAGGGTAGAGAAAAGGGGTTGCTGAGGCTTTGGGGAGGGGGCAGTTGTGAAGCTACCTTGCGTGTGTCCCTGAACTGAGCAGTATTGCTTACTTCAGCAGTCATATCCTGCTCCTCCCAAACAGCCTCAGTTTGCTTTTATAGAAGTGTTGGTTTGCTAAAAAATAACTGCATGGCAGGAGCAAATGTTTAGACTTAAATGCCAATTTTTAACTTACCAGGGCAGCAAAAAGTTACTTTTCAGTAAAGAAGCTGGTCTTGCACTATAACCTCTTGCCCCATGAAAAGAGAAACAGTCCAATAAGAAACTCCTGGGCAGTGATTTGTTCTCAAGGCCTTGAAAAATCATTTGCTGCCACTGTAACTGAAAAGGTAAAAATCAAATTAATGAAGAGAAAAAAAATGAAATTATGTGCAAAATGTTAGTTGCTCTTTGCTGTTGCCTGAGAAATGCATAGTTAGAGGTGGGAACACAGTCCATATTTTCTATCTTTTCCATCATAAAGGTATATGTGCACAACTGATGACTCCAGGGAAACTAAAAATGGCAGGTCAGAAACACCACTGAAACATCATATAAAATCCACTTGATGCATAGCAGCTAATAAAACTATGCCCTGGGCAAGACCCAGGGCTTCGCTGCTGTGCCTTCTGTTGTGCATTTTGACTGAATTAAGATTAACAACAAGCTTAGAAGTTATCTTACATAAACAATTTTTTAAGTACATGTAAGACATGATTGCAACAAAAAGTCTGTGATCTTAAAGCCCCCAAATCCAAATGGTGAGCCAGACTTTGCATCTGGCCTGTCATGTCCATCATGAGAACTGAGAGTCCAGATCAAGACACCCCACTCAAGCTTGTGGAAAATCTGTTCCAAATCCAACTGGCTCAGGCTCATCCGTAGCACTTTCTTAAAACCACTGTATTTGGGATATTTTTGTAGGTAATCGCTAAGTTAAAGTGCATTTTCCAGATTCCTTCCAGAATTGTCATTGTAAAGAGCAGTCTTCCTTCCCCCGGCATGTCACAGTGCTTTTTCAGTCAAAAATTATCTCTGTCATGTTAAGTGATCACAACTCAGAAGTAGGTAGACTACAGAAATTCTGTGTTGAATACATAGTTACTTTAACAGTTTTATAAAGCAGGTGTAACTCAAAGTAACAGTGGGGGAGGGAGGGTCTGCCAAATGTGTTTAAAATGTATGAAGTATTATCTGTTGTCTGCTGGAAGACAAGTCCATGCTCAGTAACCTATCTGAACACCATTGTTCACTAAATATATTTGTTAATGTTTTGGTTTCAATATGCAGTGACATAAAATCTTGCATAAGTGATTTCAGTCCATCTTTGAATATTAAAAATACTAATTATTATGTAATTAGTCAACAGGATGTGTGTAATTGTGTAATACCAGCATTCCTGGGTGTGGTTAAGTACATAGGTAGAATGCCAACACTCATCTAGACATAGTATTATAAAATTACACAGCAACATACACCCTGGGTGGGTACTCTAATTACATTTTACATTTAAACAATGGCTACATTAGCAAAATAGAGCTTATTCTTTTTAAAAATATCTTCCCGGAGGCATGGATCATAGTAGATGATGGTGATAATATTGCCCAAATAGAGTATCTTCCATCTCACAAGGGACCCAGGCTTCTTCATAAACATACAAATAGGAGACAGAAACCAGGCATAAAGAGCCCTTCATCCACTTGTGGCATGAAGCCACCCCAAAACAGACACGTGACAATTGCTGAATCATGCACCAGAATAATTGAATACAGAAAATGAACAGGAAGAACTTTCTCTCTCATGAAGAATCACATGGGATTAACCAGAAATCTGACTGGAACGGTTATATTTTTATGGCTTAACAGACATCAGAACCATCCTTAAACAGTGGTGGAAGCAGAACCACACAGTAAATCAGATTCTTCTTTGAACTTACCCAGGAAGATCTAGGGTACAGCCATCGAATGTTGTGAGCATTTTAGTTAACTCTGATCTCTGCTAAGACTTACTGCCAATATGGTGCAAAAGTCTTCTGCACTCCCGGCCAAAACCTCCCTGCCTAGTCATCACTCATTCTTCCTATGGTAGGTATATATGCAGTGACTGACAGGCATGTACTTCACTGGGGCCAGCACTACAGAGATAGTAAGATCTGCAGTACAGACAGAAAAGGACATGGCTTACCAGCATTTTCTCTCTTTTGATAAGGATCCAAGGTGAAAAATCCAGGAGAAGAATGGAAAGGTGAAAATTCCAATACCAAAAAAAGCCAAAACACTAAGCTGTGACTCATTACAAATGTAAAATGTCGGAGCCTAAAGCTGGGGTTTTTTCATGTGCCTGGGTGGAGAAGGGTGAGGTGCCTTCTGAGAATGATTTTATCTTTTACTTTTGAGTCTGAGGATTTTGGATGTGGTTTGGCAAGTTCATAAAAATATTTGTGATAAAGTTGAACTGCCGTCTGGAAGTGTTACATACAGAGACTTAAGAAAGCTTAAGGAGAAAACTACAGATGCTGGAAGAAGAATCAGCAGAGAACATGAATGAGGTTAAAAATTGCAGACAATTAGCTACTAGATGATTCCTACTAAATAAATCATCAAAGACTTTACTGCTTCCAGGTTCCCACAACAATGTTAGCTCACTGGGGCAGCCAAAAAGACATTAATTTGGCCAAAGTTTTCGGGATTTGCTATTCTTGTTTGAATTAACTAATCAACCAACAAGGCCGATGTACTTGGCAAGATGTCTCTTGCCAAGGCTATAAAACAGGGCCTTCATGCTTCTAGGGAAGATACTATATTTATTGCTCAGGATCAAGGGCCCCATGATATGGGAAATAAACTTCTTTGTGTAAAATGAGAGCTACATGGGAAAGAAAAACAACCTGAGCTTGTCATGGGATCTCACATCTTATTTCAGCATTCAGTAAAGCACTTTGCTTGTCCAATTTAATAGAGAAGCACAGTTTCTTTTTCCTGTATGCCTCCACAGATCAGGTCTAGCTCTGATCTCATTTAGAGGTTAATCCAAGACCTAAAGCAAAGGGAAAATATTCCCATTGCTTCCAGCAGGCATCTGATCAGTCTTGTACCATGGTTTTACTTAAATGTAAATTCAGTGCCAAGTTTCTCCCCAGAAAAAGAGGGGTAAGTGGTAAGAGACGGGAGTCTGTACACTCAGTTTTCCACCCTCCCGTTACTTGCTGCTGACAGGACCAGTCCTTTATCTTGGCAAAAACTTCTTAATTTGTCTGGCCTTTCTGCAGTGTACAAAAAAGTGCTCACCTTGACCTTCATTATTGCTTCATCTAGGCAGCTCACCATAGTTGTACTCCCTTTTACTGCTTGAGATTTACTTGTGTCCCTGGCGTGTTGTGATACACCTCTGAACATCACTGCTGTGAAGGTTTTGTTATTCCCAAAGACTCTCTAGAGGTTCAGTGAAGGCAAGTAGAGTTTGCTTTGGTTGAAAAGTAGATTCTATGTGTCACTATAATAAATGGAAATATGCAAAGTGTTGGTTGAATTTCACAGGAAATTTGAATGTTTGACTTGTCACAAGGCCAATTTATACTACGTGGACTTCTAACATTGCTCATAGTAGGTGAACCTCACCCCATGTTGAGGGCCAGCTCAAGGCCTAGTTATCACTTATACGCAATTTAAACTATCTTCAGAATAATACTTAAGTGGTGCATAAGCCTCACATTCTCTCTCTGTGCAGGAATGTAAAAAAAGGAACCTGATTTGGAAAGCACTAGGGAGAAATACTGAAGTTTTACACAGCAAAAGGAATAATTAGAAATGTTTTTCTTTTATAACAAATAAGCCAAGCATATTGACATTAATTATATGAAATACTCAAGGTTTGGAATAATCTATTGAAGAGCACAGATGTATACCAAATCCTATGCAAATGAGCGTGTGCAACTATTCTTCAGGTAACACATACATTTATAAAAATAAACTGTGTGTTCAGGTTTATTTTTAATGGGTAGAACATCATAAAAGGTCTCTCTCTCGCCCTAGCTCTTACTCAGTGTAGTGAGATCTGTTCAGCACAGCCTAACGTGCATTCCAGAAACTCAGAGCAGATTCTTCATGTACCTGTTAGTAGTACTCTGTCAGCTTTCCTGGAATTACATAACTGTAACTAGGAGCAGAATTTGTTCTACTCTGGTGGTAAATTTCCTTTGGTTTCAAAAAAGCTAATGGAATTCATAACTGCATTTGATTTTTCAGTTAGTGTTCCTGAGCTTACTAGTGACAGAGGTGTTTAAAGAAAATGCTGTGACTGTGATTTGCTATGTTGCCCATTAGTATTGTCAGCAGAGACACTTAATAACATTGGGAAAAAACTTCATCTATCCCTTCTTTTACCCTGGCTGGCTAGCTGCAAAGAAATCCTCTTACTTTTGATAGCTTTACTTCATGGTGAAAGAGTTCTTCTATGTTAGGGTCATGATAGGCAGGCTCAGCAGGCTGATTCACTCTGCCCTGAATGCTCCTATATACTTTCTCCATTCTCTGCTCCTTCTGTCTTAGGCACTGCCTCTGTACAAGTGAAAGACACTTTACTTTCTAGGTGAAATTTCCCTACTGAATCTGCCAAATATTTGCCTAAGTATACCCCTTAAATTAGATGAGATATTTAGCTTACATAGGAGCTGCTCTGTGGTCATTGTAGATTGTCATCTGGCTGGGCTGTGTTGAGACTGGCAAGCCCCAGACTGGAGCCTGCTCCACAATCATCATCCTACAAGTGCCACAGCTTAACACTTTTAGAAACACCCATCTGCAAGTGCAAATATTGGTAGTGAATAGTTGTTCTCTCTCATAACCAGTAGAGAATGTTGATGTTGCCAGTGCTGGTTCAGGTTCCTTGAATTCTCCCAATTTACCTAACAATCCTTTTAACATTTCACAGGTGTTTCCAGAGCTACTGTGTCTGCACAAGTTCCAGAAAGCTCATGGTAAAGCATCTGCTTTCACCTCTCAGATTCAAGCCCATTAAAAGATTTGAGGAAAACTGTTTGGTGCTGTGGGCAATGAAGAAGAAATGCGATCCATTTAGGTGAGTTGCAGGTATAATTTCAGACCTCTAAAAAGTAGAAAAAAAATTATTTGTACTCTAGAATGATAACAGCAATCTCTATATATTCTCAAGAATTGTCAGCTGCTGGCCTCTAGTCTAGCTTGAAGATTTTGGTAACCCCACCAGCTAACAGCAGGTCTGGACAAGATTGTGTAAGCCACAGATTCCTTGGAGGGTACACAACACCGGCAAAACCCCAGCCTGTTCCTACACTTCCTTCTTACTGACCTGTTCTTACACTTCTACTTCTGAGCATCCACTAATGGTAATTAACAGGCAAAAAATATTGGCATAGTTGGATTTTTGTTCAACCTAGTGTGTTTGGTCTTAGGTTTTCATGTTTGCATCATTTTTAGTAAAGATAGAAAGGAGACAGCTTCTATCCTAATTGCACTGTCATATGGAAAAGCAACCCTGGTTACCCAAGGACACCCTTTTACAAAGAGCCACCTCTGAGACATGGATCCATTAGGTTGGTTGACATGGTAGAAGCAGCACTTGTAGCAGAAGTCAGCTCGGAGTTGCATAGGTTTTAGTGGCAACTAAATGCAGAAAAGAGTCACAGGGCTGGGAGCAACAGGAGACGATCGGCTGGGTGTGAAGTCAGAGTGAAAGCATTTATATATCATTTCAGCTGTTGGAGAGGCAGATGGTTCTGTTAGTAACTATTCCTTACTTATAGATCAGCCTTCTAAACACCTTTTTGCATCTGCTTTGGATAAAAAGATATAAAAAAACCAAACTCCTGAGCTTTCACCTTCAATGTGCAGTCAGTAGATTAGAAGGAAAAGGAGCTGTTACACCTGTGAAATTAAATTTGACTCAAAGATAATTTAGGGTTATAATAAAGGTGAAAGTTCAGAATCTTTCTGACCTAGTGTGATACCCATACAAAGCGTATTGACCTGATGTCTAACTTTTTTGTTCTTGCTTGAAACCTAGAATTTGGTTTCAAATAAAAATCGATTCCTACCAGGTTCATATAATACAAGCACTTTATTGAATTCTGACTGAAACAGTGTTGCTCAAAGACTGGGGCCAAGTCCTGGCCTTGTGGCATGGGGCCAGGAGCATTTTTCAGGATGTGACAGTTTCCAGACCACAGGCAACTCTGACTTCAGGGGAAGGTGAAGAAGGTGGGCACCTAGGGTAGGGAGATGTTACAGGCAGCAAAAGAGCAAAGTCACAAATGGAAACTATGTATTCCTTTTTAGCCTTAGTGGTTTTCTGCTGAAATTTTCAAAATCTGTTGCCAGCAAATTTTTCAGCCATTCCAAGGGAACCAGAATAGGGGTGGTCAGCTTAGCAAGAAGAAACTGAGGCACCAGGAAAGACAACAGCCAGGTGGGAGAAGAAAAGATGCAGAATCAAGGGGCGGTTGGAAGAGCAGACTGGCTTGTGGAGGTGGCCTGGCTGGCAGCAGGACGTGCAGGGAAGGGGGGCACTGCTGGTGGGTGGAGAGACTGGTTAGGGTGTATCTGGAGGCCATAAAATTGGTGCTGAGGGGTGAAGTGCTGGAGTCCCCTGCCTGGAAAGAATATGGCAGAGGAGGAACGCAGTAAAGATCCTGGGGTGTGTCCCATGGCAGGGCACCAACCCCACCCTGGGGTGAGGTGACCTGGACGTGGCTCCAGGACTGAGGAGGAGTGTTGCCTCTGGGTTCATGGCATTATTTCAAAAAAATGAGAGAGAAGTCTGAATCTCTTGCTTAACCGGGGAAACAGGAGCTTAACAGTGAAGAAAAAGTCCTTCTACCTCTCCCCAAAAATTGGCTAGGCTCCAGTCAAAGGTTTTACCTGGGGCTTTCCTGGAGGCCACCTCTGTCCCATGGGTGACATCCTTGTCTCTGCTTGAGCCTGGCAGGGCAGTGAGAGTGCCAAGCACCTCTGAGTGATGGCGGGGGGACCATGAAGGAAGGTTTATGCCAGTTAATTAACAGTACTTTGGTGGTTTCTGCAGCCCACAGTAACCTCCACAAGACCTGCAGTGAAGGAGAGGTACTTGGGGATCTGTGGTAGAGGCTGCAAGATGATTTATTTGAGCTCTTCTTTCTGTGAGCATTGAGTGCCTTGCTCCTTTAGCTCCCTTTAGAGACTGTGCCATCGACTGTCCAGGCTGGGCAGCCTTGTGTCAAAAGGAAAGGAGCGTTTTGCCTATCATTGTCATATAAATCAGGCCCCAAATCTAAGCCCTGTAAAATGTGAGAAAGTGAGAGATTCGATTATCCATATGGATCACTCTGGATTTATTCCAGATTGCTTCATTAATAGCAATCAAAGACATCACTTTAATGGATTTTTTTTATCCTCAAAATTATGATCATGAGGAATTTGTTCTGGCTATTGATTTTGAAAAGGCTTTTGATTCTCTTCAATAGCCTTAACTTATTTCAGATTTAGGTAACAGTAGGATTTGGTTTTAAATATGTTAGATAGGTCAATCTCCTTTATTCAAATCCACAGTTATGTTAAAACTAATGACCGTAGTTTGAAGATGATTTATATACTGGGATTTAGACAGGAGAGTCCTTTTTCTCTGATACTTTTGCTGTTACAGAGGAGCCTTTGCTTTGGGATAAATCAGTGTTTTTAACAGAAAAGACAGTGATGTTTTCCATTCTGCCCTTAGTTGGAGAATGTTATTTTTTAATGAAGATTTTTAGATATTATGCTGCAAGTCACTGAATGTTCATGTTTCTTCTTTGTTAATTGGGGTAAAACTCTTAAAGCCATTAGGCGATTTAAATGTAGCTCTATTTGAGCAATATCCTTTATTGGATCCCCCATTATCCTTTAAACATCTTGGTGTGCAAGGGGATAAAATTAGAAAGAATTTGTTTGCTTTAAATTGCCAGCCTCTGCTTGATAAAACTATTAGCTATTTAGCTAATTGGACTGCTCTTCCATTATCATTAATTGGCAGAATTGATACAATTAAAATGGGGGCTTTATCTAAAGTGTTTGTGTTTTTTCTGAGGTATTCCCATCAAGTTCCCTAACATGTTCGGGGAGCCTTACATTCTGCAATTAGTTTTGTTTTCAGGGTTAGAGGTAAATTTAAGATTAATTTTGAAACTCTGCAGCTTCTCATAGAGTCAGCTGGACTGGTTCCTGCTAATTTTATTGTTATTTTTGGCTGCCCTGGTACAACATGTTGTTTCATGGTTTAGACAATCCCCAGCATGATGTAACTGTGGAGTGCACGGGGCAGTGCAACCCCAGGCTGAACAAAATCAGGCCCTTGGCGCACGCCCCTTACTTTGCAGAAGGTCACAGCAAGGCTTGCTCCCAGGGCTATGTCCTGCAAGGTGCTGAACACCCATTATTCCCTGACCCACCAAAGCATTTTAACACAGCCATAACTTTTAAGCATACATACAGGCCCAGTGATGCCAATTAGCTCACTCATACTAGTAAAGTTAAATAAAGGCTGTGCTTGACTGGGGCCACGGTAATCAACACCTTATCAGTTTGGGACTCCCGCATGAATCTGTTGCAAAATAACACATCTTCTTCTGCTTACACCTTGGCTGTGCTCTCAGCAGATGATGCCCTCCAGATAAGCAGGGGGAAGTTACTGGGTTTTGAGGAGAAGCTCTGCCAATTCTTCTCTTCCCCTGTGGTCAAAGCATTAAGAAGCTGCACCCTCTGTTCCTGCCATCCCTAGTGGGCATGACATCTTTTTTAGGCTGCTGGTAAAAATCAAGCTTTTCCTTCCTAACACTATGATTCATGTCAGCCATTAGCCTCAAATGAATGAATGGGCTGCAGGAAAATTAAAACTAAATCATGCCTCTATCAAGGGGAGGTCTCATTGACAAGTAGGGCCTCTATTGCCAGAATTAGTCATCTGGGTCTGCCTTTTGCACCAGAGGCTAAGAAAACCAGAGGATGATTAATTGGGCAGGACCAAGAGGATGTGACCCCTCCCATACAGCTGGCCAGTGTGGGCAGTTTCTAAATTACACCATGAGGGTAGTGGCTACACCACCGAATACCACCACTACCTCTGCTTCACCTTCATCACAATTTTATATAGTGCTAGGGTTCTTCACCACCCAAACATGCTTTTATGCTGGGACTTCATTGTCTTGCAAGCCATGTAGAGCTGGGTATATAGCTGTTTAAAGCTGCTTAAAATAACTTGTATCTAAAATATAAAATTGGTTTATGCAAAATAATTTTTAAAATGTTTTGTCTATAAAATATATGCAAATATAATTATCTATATAATTTTAATATTAAAAGAAAAAAAGAGCAGGTCCATTCTAATAGGCAGTAGGTATGAACACTGGAGCACCCTTGATGCAATACCGCTCTGTTTAATTCATTTGAGTCGTAGTTTTTAGACTATACCAAAGTCATTTCATGAAACACATCATGCTTCACGGGTTAATCCTGATTTAGCTGTGATGCTTTGCTTTTGGGTATTATCTAAATTGTTTTGCCCATCTCCTCTTTATTCATTTTGTTTACCATGAATATCATTCTATACGGGTTTCACTCATACATTTATTTGTATTTAAATTATGTATTTCTTTAAGGAGATAGACCATCAAGCAATACAGTACCCCATGGCACAAAGAATGGGGCACTGTTTACTTTTGCATACAAAGCCATGAAGATATAGCGCACAGTTTATAGGACACTAAGGAATTATTTGGGTGTTTGACCTTAAATCAAACTCAGTCCAGTTAATCTTGGTAGCCAACAGAATGGAAATGTAATGGATAATAGTCCGAAGAGCCAACCATATTGTAGGTCTAGTTTGCACAGCTTGTCCCTTTTTGACAACCTCATCGAGCACCTTTGCACTGAGTGGCTGAAGTACCTCATTACAGAGTCATGGGGTTGCCTTCTCACCACTTCAGAGTGTAGCATGGACTATGGTTGAACTGCTGCTCCAGATCTTGGAATACTCCTTTTAGGGAGAAAGATAGCTCCTGAGTCTCTGGGGCTAACAAACCGGAAAGTCTCATGAGCACTAAATTCACTGTAATGAAAGTCACCTTGGGCTGAGGGGCCTGTTGTGACTCCCTTGGGACAAATGTGAACTCCCACCAGTGCTATTAGAAACCCCACACTCCCACTGACTTCCCCATGGCTCAGGGAGAGAGGAGGGGGGAGCAGAAACAAAACCCCTTAGAATGAGAGACTAAAGACAACTACCTCACAGTACTAAAAGCACTGATCCTGTGCTGATTTATTTTTCTGTATTAATTGCAGCAAATAAGGAGCATCATGCTGGTGTAAAGCTCCCATGAAGGAGATAAGAATCAAGCCAAGTTGGAACAGAGGAGCTGCAATGCAGGAGCTAGTCCTTCCTGTGCAACATTTAAGGTATATTAGGGCCAAGACCTCTTTAATGCAAGCAGTGCTGTTTATTTGCTTCCATCAGCTGTGAATTTGGCTTATTGTGACCAGTACAAGAAAAGTCCAGAATAAGGGACGTTCCCGGGCTGAAACGTTACTGCGGTATAGCAATGCCTTTTCCTCATTTGAAAGTAGAGATATAATTCTGTATATCATTAACTAAGACAATAAGAAATTAATACAATAGCCAAGTAATAGTGCTGTAATGCTTTCATGTATGAATTGGAATGTGAATACTGAGCTTTTCATTTCATGGTTGAAAAATACATGAGTTGACCCAAATATTAATTTCTGCATTTCAGTCATTTACATATCATGGGTCAATAATCATTTCTTGCACAAATGACTTTTCAAATGAGAAGCAGTATATTGTAATGGTCTATCATATTTACAAACATCTCATTGTTTTCCCAACTTAGCACTCAGTATTTAAAATATACTGGACCAGATATTGTTTGCCAAATACAATACAAAAATGGCTCATGTAAAATGCAGAGACTATTTTCTTTTACTATTATCCATAATTTATAATGTTCATAAACCATGGAGTGGCATGCCCCTGCCCCTGCCCCTGCCCCTGGCAGGCCCAGGCCCCCACTTGGAAATGGGCATGGTTTTCCAGCAGTGATTCAGGAGACCTGACACCTCTCTCTGCTCTTTCCTCATCTTAAAAATCTCACCCCTTTGAGGACCAATCCCTCTGAAGATCCAGCACTGTCAGAAGGGCTAATGGTGTTTTTTTTGAGAAGTTTAATACATCCCAAGATTTCTTCACAGCATGCAATGACATCCAACAAAATGCCTAGGGTGTCTTTTTTCAATTACTTTACAGAGCTAAAATAATATAAATAACCTTGATTTTTACTTACTGGTATTGAATTTAGTCCATCATTTCAGGCTGTTCATTGTTTCCTCATATTCCACCCCTTTATTAGCCAACATATCCCAACAGAAACCTTGTGTCTTGGAGTAAATAGTGTTCAAATCCTGAATTAATCAGGGACTAGTGCAACATATATACGCTGCCCAGCAAGATGAATTTACACATCTGCCTCTTCCCCTAATTATAATTCCAGAGGTTGAATGTCAACAGCATATGAGTATATCCTCATAGAGGCATGCAAACACACACATACAGGCGCGCACACTGTACATTAATCTCTCTTGGCTTATCTGTTGCTGTCTTTAATTTGTATACTTCAAAATTGAGTGGTGAGGTCATTTATTAGACCGTTTCTGTGAGTTTTATGTAGTGATAAGAAAGCAGTAACATGCAATTTGTTTTTATAGAACTCACTTTTGTAGGTATGATCTAATATTTCCTTTCTTTAACTGAACAGTGAGGAAGAAGAGCTTTCAGAGCTAACGAAGAGTTAACTGGCTACGTTTCAACTGTCACCATTGTCTTACATCTACATAGAGAGCAGGAGAGAGCCAGAGAGGTGTAAGTACAGCAGGCCACTGGTAAAAAAATGTTTATAACTAGAAATTTCTCCTCAGAAGCTTCAGAGCAAATCTTTCCAGTTTGTCTTGATCTTTTTTTTCCCTATTTTTTAAACACAACGTGTGGTGGAAACGATTGTTATTATCCAAAGGACCTTACTTGCTGGCTCGCTGCATCTCTGTTTATGAAATGCCATAACAAAAGTGAGCTCACGCTTGTGTGCTTCCAATGCGTGATGTTCCTGTGTGCCAGATGGGCACTTTCATGACTGTATGAGCGTGGATTATTTCATTTCCTACATCTGGGACTCCAAATGGCTGCACAGAATGCCACAGGAGAGAGGCACAGATCTTCAGCTGGGGAAACCTACCTTCACAGGGGAACCAGCTACATCAGAGGGGATGAGGCAGAGAAGCCCCAAGTGATATCTGAAAGTTCACATAAACCAGGGCCATAAGGGAAACCTTTAGAACCAGGAACAAGACAAAAATAAACAATAACTAATGCTGGATGTCAGCTGCGGAGAGGGGGGAGGGATAATAAACCATAAGCAGTTTCTTGTCTGGCCACAGAAGATGTGTTTGGAATGCTGTTTTGTATTTCAGCTCAGAAACTCTGCTGTGACCTTCAGATATCGCTGGGTATTACAAGTTCTACAGATAGCCAGAGAGAAATATCCCAAGGAGAGCTGGCATATACCATGCCATCCTAGTTAATGTTGACTGCGTATTGCTCACAGCCCATTCCAGAACTGTGACCAGGCAGCCTTGTAAAAACATTGCAGAAGCCTACAGTAACAGTCAGGAATGCTACAGTTTGTCATAAAGCTATTGCAGGATTTGGGATAATTACTTGTTTGTTTGTAGGATAAAAGGGTGCTTTCCTTTTTTTTTTTTTTTTTTTAAGCCCAAAACAATGAGAGCAGATCCTCAGTATAGTGAGGACCTGGCTTACTACACTTTTGCAGTATATGTTGCATTTCAGAGCCACCAGCAAACAGGAGAAGATGGTAAGAAGAGACAGAATAGCCTGTCCTATATGTTTGATTGAATTAGCTGTAGCAGAAATAAATATAGTTAAGCCAATGGCTTCCTTAAGACAAAAGAGAACAAGCCCCCAAAAGAGAACAAATGGAAAAAGTAATGAACAAAAGAAAGTAAGAGCTTGTGACACAAAGTAAGAAAAATAAACAGCAGTTGACTTAACTATTTTGCATAAGATATTTACAAACCACAGCATATTACTGTTTGCTTTATGCATTTTCACATCCTGCTCAGTTTAAAGCAGTAATTTTCTGCAAGGACAACAGAGGGAAAAAAAATGCTTTACACTGCTTATATTAATTACATTTTTTCATTACCCGTCATGTTTTCTACAGGCTTGTGTATTATTACTGTAAAATGTAATGAAACAGAAAAAGAAAAAAAAGAATGGACTTCTGGGAAATTTTCCAATTCTTGAAATGCAATGTTAATTGAGTGCTATTTTTAGGTCATCACAGATAGAGCTGAACCCATTGCCATCAGCGCACAGAACGGGGACAGCCCAGGTGCAACACAAACTGGGTAAGGGTATCAGTTTCTACTGATGGAGAAAAAGGGGGAGAAATTAACTCCCCAGAGGGGTGGTTCTTGTTCAGTTTGGGGCAGTTTCTACTTCTCAATGTAAAGTTCTCAAATCAAAAATGAAAGGGAAAGGTGCAGACCTGGCATGGGTCCAGGACCCACTATGATCACTGGCACTCCTCAAGGAGACCCAGTGAGTCCTATGACAGGAGGGCAGAGCAAATGAAAGTGAGAAGCTCTCTCTGGTTTTGGTGTCTGGCTTCCAGCTCTGGGAGAGAGGGCATTCTGAAAGCCAACATAAAATAAAGTCCCCCAAAATGTATCAGATATGTGATCCCTTTAATTTATAGATCTCCTAAAAGGCTACCAAAAATCAATTATTTTAATTTGTATATAGTGCGGCCATGGACTGATTCAAGTTCTTTTGAAGTATTTTTAAACAGCTATTGCATAAAGCCATCCTCTTTCCCATATGGAAAAAATGAATTGAAAACTGCAATTTCTCACAGTCGCTTTGATCGCGAGAAAAGACACACAGGACTCTGCAAGAAAATCTGAGGCCCCCCACTAAGTCATTTAACTGGGTATCTTTACTGTTAGTCCCAAGAATGAGTGTAGCTCTACTGCTCCCTCTGTTATCTCTCTCTTCTCCCAAAGAGTGCAGGGAAGGCATTTAAGCCCATAACAGCTTGTGAAGACCAGGGGGAAATAGTTATTGGTACTTGGGGGTGGGTGGAGATTCCCTTTGAAACAGAAGTGGAAAATCTTTGGTGTGCACTTACCAAGGCCAAAATGAAAAGGCATCCCACATGGAGGAAGCCAACACTATCTCCACAAAGCTGTTCACTCTCTGTCGTGCACAGTACTACTAAAAAAGCAAGAACATAACACAAACATTTCAGCAGCCATTCTAAATCACCATGTAGCATGTTTTGGAACAGCTGAGGTTAACCCAAGAAGTTTTCTACTCACTTTGGCCCCATGCATTTAACAATCTCAAAAAGCCATCATGACCAGATGGTAGAATTACCAAAACGGTACATCCAGTTCTTCTGTTTGTTTTGGTGCTACTGGAGAGTTGGTAACCAACCTGTAGGTATAAGAGACACCACCCATATTGTCCCAGGTCATCAAAGGCATTTTGGGCAGGATCTTAAACAAAGACACTTAAGCATCCAAATTTCTGAGAAGATCTGGTCCCTTTTACCTTGGAACAAATAGCTTGCATTCTGGCCTTTTCCATATTCACTACAAGTTTCTTTGCTTTTCTGTGGTTCTGTTAGTAACTTGAGGGTCCAGGCTTATCCTTTTCCCAGTCTCAGCTCAAGAATCCTGAATATGTCCAAGGGCCACATGAAATAGCAGGCATCAGTGCTTCCCCGGGTGTGGCAGTATGGCTCTCCTTGACCTGTGCCGTAGCATGGGCTTCAGTTATCCATCATGAACTTGTCTTCATTTCTTGCCTAGCTTCAAATCTCTGCCCTCCCCTTCAAGTCACACAAACTGTGACTTATCAAAAGTACCACCTCAGTGCCTTCCAGATATGTCTCCCTACCCATTCCCCAGGAGATTTGACACTGGTATAGAAGTGTTACGTTGCCTGGCGAGGCTTAGATGGATAAAAAAAAACAAAGCAAATCAAAACATGAACTAAAGGGTTAGTTTGCTCTCCAAACATCTCTAGTGCTAAGATAGAAGGGATAAATCATAAATATAAGCCAACATGATTTTCTCTTATCTGACACATTGAATTAAGACTGTTGCGCTCAAACACTTATAGCAAAATTGACAAACACTTCCTTTTAGGAATGCCGCATCAAAGCTATTAACTTTTATAGTCAGAGACCATTTAAAGGCAAGGCATGTGCATTAACACACGCTGCCACATACCCACACACAAGGCGTATGAACTGTGATACTCTATTTGCAAATCGAGAAAAAAATCCTGCTCCTTTTGACTATGCTTGTGCTGCCTCCAGCAGTGGTGCCAGTATTTGGACTTCAGTTAGCCAAGCCAAGTGGCCCCAGCTTGTTGCAGCCCTCACCATGGGCCTTAGCTCATTATTGGCTTGTCAGCACTATACTTCAAGACCAATCTTGAACCTAACAGCTAACCTCATACTTTTCTGTCTTGCCATGACAAACTCCTTTTTGTATTTAGATTAGAGTTACTCCCCTTTGCTAGGAAAACTGATCTGGATCCACAGCCCTCCAATTAAGAATCACAACATTTTTCCACAAAGGACGCAGTTTTGTTCCTTCACAAGGATTTAGTTTTCCTCAGCACCCCAAGTTGTTCTTGTAGGTAGCAGTCCAGAAACAGCAGAGCTCCTTTGCAGACCAGAGCAGGTAAATTTTTTGTAGCAGGATGATATGAGAAAGTGGTGGGTGGTATAGAAGGAGCAAAGGGAGCCATGAAACCACAAAGTCTCCTGGAGCATGGACAGTCTGACCCAAGCCAGCCACTACACCACCCTTAGTGAAATGGCTCCCATGTGAGCCAAGCCCTTCAATGCTCAAGCTACTGAGGAAAGGGCAATAAATTTATTCCAAGTCAAACCCCCAGCGTAAATCAGGAAGTCAGTGTTCAAATGGCAATTCAGACTTTATGAAATAATGTCCTAAGATACATGTAGCCACTGATTTCCATGGGAATTTTGCCACCAGGACTAGGATTTAATCTCTGGGAGTTTTCATTTTGCCATTTGGTTAGCTGGCATCTGTCCTTTGTTGGAAGATGGTCACAGTGCACCTGAAGAATTGCAGTAATAAGCCAGTCAAGGAGACTTTGCGAGATGGACCCATGGAGGCTGCAGTCATTGGGCTGGATCAATAGGTGGCATTTCATCAAAGAGGGGATTCAAATGTCAGTTTGAAAATTTCACTTCAGTATGTTCATTTTGTTTCAGCTGTGTTGGGAATGGCCTGTAGGTTTAAACTCTGACTCTGAGCGGGAGAAATGAGGATCCATTAATTCTTACTAAAAAATGCCATTCTAGGCTATAGCCCTAACATAAACGAATTTGGCATGTTCGGGAGTGGACCATCAATTCCATGATGAAATCAATGGATATAATTTAAGCTTTGGTCAGATGAGGCCTCAAGCTTGCAGACCATGCAAATGGTTACTAGTGTTTAGAAGGTCAGATAGGTACCGACAGCAGCCCAATGCTTTCAAAGAGTTTAGTTGTCTTGATCTGAGGAAGCAACATGCAAGAGTGCTTGAATATGTTTCAGGCTCTGGGATTTTCAAAAGCCCATGTATTCCCGACTCCTAGTGTCAACAGGGGGCCTGGAAGCTTTAAAAATCTGAAGAAAACACTGATCTGAATCCGGAGATACTCAAATATCTGTGAAAATCTGCCTCTAATTTATCCAGCAGCCCTGTCCTTCCAGGTCGCATTTGGATCCACAAGCACTTTACACTTCACTATTCTGCAACCTCTGCTCCTTTGCATAACTGTGGGTAAAAATGGAAGAAAAATGTATTATGCACCTCAACTGATAGGAAAATTCCATAAGCAGTGATGTGCTAGCTAGGATGCTGGAAAATGCCATTGTATACATCAGATGCAGAACCCAATCAAGCTGGGGTAATTACATTTTCCGATTTAAAGGTTTTGCAGATGTGAAGCTTCCCACTCTGCTTCCCAGCCTCTCTGTGTTCCCTGTCTTGGATCTGCACTGCCTCAGGTGAAGAAGCCCTGCTAGGCAGCATGGCCTGCATGCATGGGCTCAAAGGCTTTGACTGCTGCAGTGTTGGCACGCAACTCACGTTACACCCAGCAGGACCCAGATGCTGAACTAGGTGTCCGTGCTCACACACGAGCCTTTGCAACAGCAAATGTAAGTGGGCCAGCTCCTGAATACTCTAGAAGATATGACAGCACATGACCCAAGAGGGAGAACATTTGTGATCTAACCAGTTAACTCCGTATTATGCAGGAAAGTGCTCACAACCAGGCGGTGAAATGCTTCTTAAGAACAAATCCCAGAATGACCAGTGCTGCACACATGTGTTGCTGCTTCTGACCCTGCACTCCTGCCGGCCTGGGGAGAAGAGGGACCTCAGAGCCATCAGCTCTGGACATCAGGGATTTTGAAGTAATACTAGAAAAGGTGGCTGATTCTCCACTCTGTTCTACTGGTTGTATGCCAGTGAAATGCTGCTGAAGTCAGTGGAGTTGCACTGCCATAAAACCCAATGCAACAGAGTAAGTATCCAGCTCAATATATTTAATGTCGATAAAGTTAATAATGTTAATGTCAACAGAGTCTAGAGCAGCAGGCAGGACTGACCCCTGGCCTCTCTGATTTGCCTCAGTAGATTGCACCTTAACCCTGTTATTTTCCTTGAGTTTTTTTACCTTGTAATCTTCCTCAGTATCATCAGAATAAAATTCACCTCCCAAGTAACTCCTCAAACCTAAGCATATCCCTGTTTAAATATTGGGATTGGGATAAAGAATACTGTACTTAAATGGTATTCTTTGAAATGGGGCACTGTGCATAAAAAGGCCTGCCAGGTTGCCGTCAGAAGGTTAAACTGGAGGACTGGAAACACTGACTGCAGACAATTTATTTTTTTCTATTTGTTAATCCACTTTGTCCAAACAATATGAACATTTGGTTCATTTAGCTTTAAATATGTCAAATGGTCCTTTAGGAAAGAACTTCCAAAATCTAAAATCATCTCTTAAGATCAAGTTCACTTCCTGAGCTCAGAATTGCACACACACACACACCTGCATGCTTTGTCTGCACTGTAGGAATTGCCATGGGATAGCACTGTGCTGTCTGTGGAGCCCTGCTAAAAAGCCCAGGTTTCTGACACCAACAGAGTGCTGCAAATGTTAACACATTGTTGAGAGTGGGGGGGGGGGGAAAAGCAGGAATGATTATTCCAGAATGTAACAAATCTAAAAATAAATTGGCTTCATTTTCACCTACTTCAGACCAATGGGGGTAAAACAACTTTAATTAGTATAACAAGACAATAGGAATGAAATTGGCTTGGTCACAAGATTTTTGCAGGATGACACTGATGGTATTACTATCCAACTTCAAAGATTTGGAAAGATGTGGCTGCTAACACTGGAGAATAGAAACCTGTTTTTCATCAACTAGGCTGGCCTGACAAATTAAGTCTATGGAGTCATTAGATTAAGATAAGAGCTTATCTCCTAGACTGACATTTATTCAGAGGTTTTTATGCTGCTCAACTAGTAATTAGTGCAGTTGAATTTTTAACACTGCTTTGTCCAGTTATTTGACAAATTTGAAATACATACCATTTTAATTAAAAAAATAACTAAAATCCAAGAATACAAAATTATTAGCTAGGAAAGGTTTTAATTTCTGTAAGAGTTGAGATGATGCTAAAAATCTTCAAGCAAGTCAGAAGTGCTTTTGCTCTTGACTCATTTCCATACACAGATTGAGAGGCCCCTTAAACTAAATTTTTAGGCACTAAGCAGCCGATATCTGCGGCAAATCTATAATTTCTTTCATGCCCATCTATTTTGTAATTCTGCTGCTTTACAGGGCAGGAATATGGTGAAGGCTGCACTCCTGCTCATCAACACTTGTCTGCCTCCTTAAGCACTGAGGTTGGGATTTCTGGGGGAGAGTTTCAAAAGGATTCTTCTCTCATATGGCTGATTCCATGGGATAAGGTTTATTTTTCCTGTCCTAATTTTCTTGTAATAACGGATGGATTGTGCCACAGTAAACCAATGCATTACTTTTGGACACATGTTTTAACATGGCTTTAGACTAACAAATCTCACATTTTTTAAACAACTTATTTTGAGTAACTGAAGATCAGAATTGGATTAATAATTAGTGATTAAATGGATGAGTGTTTGTTTATGAACTTTGACAGGTTTGTTCCAGCTACGTCCTGTTATTACTGTTACATTTGTTTTGTCCAAATTGCAGCCATCTCAGCGTCTATGGTTGTTACCTTTAGAAATACACAGGCAAGGGGAGTCCATGGTAGTAAATTACGGTTCATCCAACTGCTCTCTTCCTATGATTATTGGCTTTCACAAAAAAAACAACCAACCAACCAAACAAACAAACAAACAAAAAAAAAGAAAACAAAACAAACAAACAAACAAACAAAAAAAAAAACAAAAAAAAAAAAAAAACAAACAAAAAAAAAAAAAAAACAAACAAAAAAAAAAACACCATGGACTCTGGAAAGACCCAGTCAATCTCAGACTATCTCTTTGGAAAATAGACCATCCTTCCTTACAGCGGAGACCTGGAGTCCTTGGACTCACAGGCCCAGGGCAGCAGGTTGCAGAGGACGACTAGCGTTGCTGCTCACCTGCACTCCAGAGCTCGAAGCAGCAGTGGTAAAGCGATACATGGACTCTCAGGCCAGCTGGGACCAGGGTCTGCATGCTGGCTTTTCATGTCCACTTCTGTGGGTTTGTGTTTAACTGGCAATTATATGACCGCAAAGCATGAAAGGAGTTAAGCAGCTCCTCAGCACAACAGCTCTTCAGTGGTGCTGCGGATGGGAAGGAAGGCATGAGGCAGGGCCTGATTTCAGACCTTTGCATAGCCAGGAATGAAGCCCTGCTGCCTTCCACTTTCTGAGCCAGACCCACAACACAGGCCTGCCCTGACTCCTGTTTTGAGGCACATGCTTTCAGCCCTCTGTGATGGTAAGACCCCTGATACTTCCCACTGGAGGTGTGAAACCCTATATAGTAAATTTAAGATCCATGACAATCACTCCCACTGGGCACCCACCACCCCGGTCTGCAGGTGAGACCTCAGCTTGTGGTCAGGAGTGCCTGGAAGTGGAGATGGAGACAATATGTAACAAAGCTCATAAAATGGATTGGAAAGAAATTTGCATCAAGCTGAACCACTTGCATCAATTCCCCAAAAGCTTTAAGTACTGTTTGGCAGGCAAATTTTTTCCCCTCTAAATTTTATCTGTTAATGCTGCCTTTGCTGTTAACCAAGTCAAAAATCCCACATAACTCTCAATGTATAACTCACTTCCCAGCTGGGGTGGCACAGCAGAGAGAAGTGGAACCTGTTCCTGGACCTTGGGTGAGCGTGAGGGTAAGACCCAATTCCTGATGTCTCTGAGGAGGAACACGGCCTGAACAGAGGGAAGGGGAGGGATTTAAATTTAAGCTCCCCAGGATTTGTGGCAGCAGCACTCCTATTTTCCTGGGTTTGCTTACTTTCCTGTGTTGTGCATTGCTACATTGTACATTACTACAGAAGCTGGATCCTGTCAGCACTACTCAGACAGGCTTCAGTCTGTTAGGCTGTTAGATAAAAGGGGAAAAGTTGCCATCACCCACACATGCACATGCAGATACAAAACCAAAGAAACCCCACACCTTTGGCACAAAGAAATAGCTGTTATGAAACTATTAACATCTCCATTTGATGGACTGTGGAGATAACAGCATACAGGTGTCTTGATGTTGTCTGTCACAGCTGTCCATGGACAGTGCTGGCTCATGGGGCAGTTCACTGGCCCCAGAGCCATTTCAGACACCTTCTAGCCTGATGCCTGTCTGTGGGGTTTTGTTTTGTTTTACAGACTGCCACCATCCTCCTGTACTTCCATGAGAGATACCACTGACCTGCACCTTTGCCTTGGGTCAACAGTTTAAAGACAACTGCTGCTTGATGGTGCACACAAAATGAATTATTAGTCTTGGTTTTGGCCTAAGTGTCTGGAGACTGAGACCTTCGCTGGCCCCACGGAGAAGGCCAAGGACTGACAGAAGCACTAGCAAGAGAGAAGTCCCAGCAGGTCAAGGGAAGGGGCACTGCAGACTAATAAACTCAGTTACTACGAGGAGAACTTTGTTCAACTTCTGATGCCAGAAAGGACAGCCTGGATTGGCAGGTAAATCTCCCTGAAGATAGTGGAAATGGAGCACCATATTTATCTCAGGCTACTTAGTAAATAGTGAGATACTGCAAAAAGAGAATTAGAGATTTAGCAGCAGGAAGGTGTCATTGAATGGCAGTAGCAGTACAACCATGCTTTACTCTGCCTTCTATCTGCAGTGTCCTGCTCTCAGGTGGATGATTGCTCTTCAGCATTTGGCCAAGGTCAGACAGGTGAGAGAGAATTTTTTCTCAAGTTTCTCATGTTCCTAAGCAATGTTTAAAATGAGAGAAAAGGGCAATAACTTTCTCTAACTGGCTAATGTTTTCAGTGTCACCAGAAAATGCTGCTTGTCAATTTAGACATTAATCTAATTTTGTTTTGATAGCTTTTGGCTTCTAAGTTTGGTACAAGAGGTATTTATGTCCCAGAAAAAAAATATGCTTGCCCTTTTTAACTGGATTCCATGGGCAGAAATGGTAAATATTTCACAGTACAATAAATTATGCAGCAGGTTCCACACAAACATCCTTTACTCTCCGAAATGAGCATTCAACACCTCTCACAAATAACTACACTTTGCACTTCTGTGACACACATCCTGTGACCCCATAGGGCAACCTCAAAGGTGGGGTAAACACCTCTGTTTCTATTTTATAGGTACTTAGCACCTCTGAAATGCAAGCTCAAAGCAGGTTGTGTTGAACATCTAAACTTGGAGAAGTCTTTCTGGAAAGCTGATGGAAATCATGTGCTCAAATATTAGCGGTAAGTCAAGTGGTCAGTGGTCAATGCGACTGCTGGAAAGTGGGTTCCCTCGCACTGTGTGAAAGTCCCTTTCCAATAGCCCACGCTTCTCCCCATCTTGTTTTTCTGTTGTACCGTATTCATTAAACCCTTCGCCGTGACATGCCATTGCCAGTGTGCCAAATCCTGAGCAAATCACATCCTCTGTTCTTCTGTAGCAGATTTGTGAGATAATCTATTATAGATTAATCATTTCAGTCTTATGGTGCAATGTCAAAAATAAATTGGGGTTATGAAGCTGGAGGGGAGCCACTTGGGGGGTGGTGTGTTCTCATTGACACTCTTTATTTGACTTTGAAAGCAGTGTCACAATGAGATTTTTGAAGCTGATTGTTACCTCGTGGAATCCAAATCACAAGGTAA